>NW_022155371.1:0-9435 GCF_001633185.2 Quercus lobata | reverse complement strand
CCGTTTTGGCTTAAAATAATGCCGGGAAGAGGTTTTATAATTTTTTGAATTTTTTAAATATTTTTTTCGGAATTTTCTTTCCCGGGTCGAGTATGAACGGAAATCGGGACTAAAATTTTGATTTCACTTTTTTCACCTATATCATCCCGTTTTGGTAAAAAATACTGCCGAGAAAAGGTTTTATAATTTTTTGAATTTTTTTACTATTTTTTTTCGGAATTTTTATTCTCGGGTCGGGTATGAACGGAAATCGGGACTAAAAATTTTGTTTTCCACTTTTTTCACTATATATCCCGTTTTGGTAAAAATAATGCTGGGAAAGACGGTTTTTATGAACTTTTTTTGAATTTTTTTACTATTTTTTTCGAATTTCTCTTTACCCTGGTCGAGTATGAACGGAAATCGGGACTAAAATTTTGATTTCACTTTTTTCACCTATATCATCCCGTTTTAGCTAAAAATAATGCTGCGAAGAGGTTTTATAATTGTTTGAATTTTTTTACTATTTTTTTCGGAATTTACATTCCCGGGTCGAGTATGAACGGAAATCGGGACTAAAATTTTTTTCACTTTTTTCACCTATATCATCCCGTTTTGGCTAAAAATAATGCTGGGAAGAGGTTTTATAATTTTTTGAATTTTTTTACTATTTTTTTCGGAATTTTCTTGCCCGGGTCTAGTATGAACGGAAATCGGGACTAAAATTTTGATTTCACTTTTTTCACCTATATCATCCCGTTTTGGCTAAAAATAATGCTGCGAAGAGGTTTTATAATTGTTTGAAGTTTTTTACTATTTTTTTCGGAATTTTCTTGCCCGGGTCTAGTATGAACGGAAATCGGGACTAAAATTTTGATTTCACTTTTTTCACCTATATCATCCCGTTTTGGCTAAAAATAATGCTGCGAAGTGGTTTTATAATTTTTTGAATTTTTTTACTATCTTTTTTCGGAATTTTCATTCCCGGGTCGAGTATGAACGGAAATCGGGACTAAAATTTTGATTTCACTTTTTTCACCTATATCATCCCGTTTTGGCTAAAAATAATGCTGCGAAGATGTTTTATAATTGTTTTAATTTTTTTACTATTTTTTTCGGAATTTTCATTCCCGGGTCGAGTATGAACGGAAATCGGGACTAAAATTTTGCTTTCACTTTTTTCACCTATATCATCCCGTTTTGGCTAAAAATAATGCTGGGAAGAGGTTTATAATTTTTTGAATTTTTCTACTATTTTTTTCGGAATTTTTTTACCCGGGTCTAGTATGAACGGAGATCGGGACTAAAATTTTGATTTCAGTTTTTTCACCTATATCATCCAGTTTTGGCTAAAAATAATGCTGCGAAGTGGTTTTATAATTTTTTGAATTTTTTTACTATCTTTTTTCGGAATTTTCATTCCCGGGTCGAGTATGAACGGAAATCGGGACTAAAATTTTGATTTCACTTTTTTCACCTATATCATCCCGTTTTGGCTAAAAATAATGCTGCGAAGATGTTTTATAATTGTTTGAATTTTTTTACTATTTTTTTCGGAATTTTCATTCCCGGGTCGAGTATGAACGGAAATCGGGACTAAAATTTTGTTTTCACTTTTTTCACCTATATCATCCCGTTTTGGCTAAAAATAATGCTGGGAAGAGGTTTTATAATTTTTTGAATTTTTTTACTATTTTTTTCGGAACTCTCTTTACCCTGGTCGAGTATGAACGGAAATCGGGACTAAAATTTTGATTTCACTTTTTTCACCTATATCATCCCGTTTTAGCTAAAAATAATGCTGCGAAGAGGTTTTATAATTGTTTGAATTTTTTTACTATTTTTTTCGGAATTTGCATTCCCGGGTCGAGTATGAACGGAAATCGGGACTAAAATTTTGTTTTCACTTTTTTCACCTATATCATCCCGTTTTGGCTAAAAATAATGCTGGAAGAGGTTTTATAATTTTTGAAGTTTTTTACTATTTTTTTCGGAATTTTCTTGCCCGGGTCTAGTATGAACGGAAATCGGGACTAAAATTTTGATTTCACTTTTTTCACCTATATCATCCCGTTTTGGCTAAAAATAATGCTGCGAAGAGGTTTTATAATTTTTTGAATTTTTTTACTATTTTTTTCGGAATTTTCATTCCCGGGTCGAGTATGAACGGAAATCGGGACTAAAATTTTGATTTCACTTTTTTCACCTATATCATCCCGTTTTGGCTAAAAATAATGCTGCGAAGAGGTTTTATAATTGTTTTAATTTTTTTACTATTTTTTTCGGAATTTTCATTCCCGGGTCGAGTATGAACGGAAATCGGGACTAAAATTTTGTTTTCACTTTTTTCACCTATATCATCCCGTTTTGGCTAAAAATAATGCTGGGAAGAGGTTTTATAATTTTTTGAATTTTTCTACTATTTTTTTCGGAATTTTTTTACCCGGGTCTAGTATGAACGGAGATCGGGACTAAAATTTTGATTTCAGTTTTTTCACCTATATCATCCAGTTTTGGCTAAAAATAATGCTGCGAAGTGGTTTTATAATTTTTTGAATTTTTTTACTATCTTTTTTCGGAATTTTCATTCCCGGGTCGAGTATGAACGGAAATCGGGACTAAAATTTTGATTTCACTTTTTTCACCTATATCATCCCGTTTTGGCTAAAAATAATGCTGCGAAGATGTTTTATAATTGTTTGAATTTTTTTACTATTTTTTTCGGAATTTTCATTCCCGGGTCGAGTATGAACGGAAATCGGGACTAAAATTTTGTTTTCACTTTTTTCACCTATATCATCCCGTTTTGGCTAAAAATAATGCTGGGAAGAGGTTTTATAATTTTTTGAATTTTTTTACTATTTTTTTCGGAATTTTCTTTACCCGGGTCGAGTATGAACGGAAATCGGGACTAAAATTTTGATTTCACTTTTTTCACCTATATCATCCCGTTTTGGCTAAAAATAATGCTGCGAAGATGTTTTATAATTGTTTGAATTTTTTTACTATTTTTTTCGGAATTTTCATTCCCGGGTCGAGTATGAACGGAAATCGGGACTAAAATTTTGTTTTCACTTTTTTCACCTATATCATCCCGTTTTGGCTAAAAATAATGCTGGGAAGAGGTTTTATAATTTTTTGAATTTTTTACTATTTTTTTCGGAATTTTCTTACCCGGGTCTAGTATGAACGGAGATCGGGACTAAAATTTTGATTTCAGTTTTTTCACCTATATCATCCAGTTTTGGCTAAAAATAATGCTGCGAAGTGGTTTTATAATTTTTTGAATTTTTTTACTATCTTTTTTCGGAATTTTCATTCCCGGGTCGAGTATGAACGGAAATCGGGACTAAAATTTTGATTTCACTTTTTTCACCTATATCATCCCGTTTTGGCTAAAAATAATGCTGCGAAGATGTTTTATAATTGTTTGAATTTTTTTACTATTTTTTTCGGAATTTTCATTCCCGGGTCGAGTATGAACGGAAATCGGGACTAAAATTTTGTTTTCACTTTTTTCACCTATATCATCCCGTTTTGGCTAAAAATAATGCTGCGAAGAGGTTTTATAATTTTTTTACTATTTTTTTCGGAATTTTCTTCCCGGGTCTAGTATGAACGGAAATCGGGACTAAAATTTTGATTTCACTTTTTTCACCTATATCATCCCGTTTTGGCTAAAAATAATGCTGGGAAGAGGTTTTATAATTGTTTGAATTTTTTTACTATTTTTTTCGGAATTTGCATTCCCGGGTCGAGTATGAACGGAAATCGGGACTAAAATTTTGATTTCACTTTTTTCACCTATATCATCCCGTTTTGGCTAAAAATAATGCTGGGAAGAGGTTTTATAATTTTTTGAATTTTTTTACTATTTTTTTCGGAATTTTCTTGCCCGGGTCGAGTATGAACGGAAATCGGGACTAAAATTTGGTTTTCACTTTTTTGACCTATATCATCCCGTATTGGCGAAAAATAAGACCGGGAAGAGGTTTTATAATTTTTTGAATTTTTCTACTATTTTTTTCGGAATTTTCATACCCGGGTCTAGTATGAACGGATATCGGGACTAAAATTTTGATTTCAGTTTTTTCATCTATGGTTTTATAATTTTTTGAATTTTTTTACTATCTTTTTTCGGAATTTTCATTCCCGGGTCGAGTATGAACGGAAATCGGGACTAAAATTTTGATTTCACTTTTTTCACCTATATCATCCCGTTTTGGCTAAAAATAATGCTGCGAAGATGTTTTATAATTGTTTGAATTTTTTTACTATTTTTTTCGGAATTTTCTTGCTCGGGTCTAGTATGAACGGAAATCGGGACTAAAATTTTGATTTCACTTTTTTCACCTATATCATCCCGTTTTGGCTAAAAATAATGGTACGAAGTGGTTTTATAATTTTTTGAATTTTTTTACAATTTTTTTCGGAATTTTCATTCCCGGGTCGAGCATGAACGGAAATCGGGACTAAAATTTTGTTTTCACTTTTTTGACCTATATCATCCCGTTTTGGCTAAAAATAATGCCGGGAAGAGGTTTTATAATTTTTTGAATTTTTTTACTATTTTTTTTGGAATTCTCTTGACCCGGGTCGAGTATGAACGGAATTCGGGACTAAAATTTTGATATCACTTTTTTCACCTATATCATCCCGTTTTGGCTAAAAATAATGCTGGGAAGAGGTTTTATAAGTGTTTGAATTTTTTTACTATTTTTTTCGGAATTTTCATTCCCGGGTCGAGTATGAACGGAAATCGGGACTAAAATTTTGTTTTCACTTTTTCGACCTATATCATCCCGTTTTGGCGAAAAATAATGCCGGAAGAGATTTTATAATTTTTTGAATTTTTTTACTATTTTTTTCGGAATTTTCTTGCCCGGGTCTAGTATGAACGGAAATCGGGACTAAAATTTTGATTTCACTTTTTTCACCTATATCATCCCGTTTTGGCTAAAAATAATGCTGCGAAGAGGTTTTATAATTGTTTGAATTTTTTTACTATTTTTTTCGGAATTTTCATTCCCGGGTCGAGTATGAACGGAAATCGGGACTAAAATTTTGTTTTCACTTTTTTGACCTATATTATCCCGTTTTGGCTAAAAATAATGCCGGGAAGAGGTTTTATAATTTTTTGAATTTTTTTACTATTTTTTTCGGAATTTTCTTTCCCGGGTCGAGTATGAACGGAAATCGGGACTAAAATTTGGTTTTCACTTTTTCACCTATATCATCCCGTTTTGGCGAAAAATAATGCCGGGAAGAGGTTTTATAATTTTTTGAATTTTTTTACTATTTTTTTCGGAATTTTCTTTCCCGGGTCGAGTATGAACGGAAATCGGGACTAAAATTTTGATTTCACTTTTTTCACCTATATCATCCCGTTTTGGCTAAAAATAATGCTGCGAAGATGTTTTATAATTGTTTGAATTTTTTTACTATTTTTTTCGGAATTTTCATTCCCGGGTCGAGCATGAACGGAAATCGGGACTAAAATTTTGTTTTCACTTTTTTGACCTATATCATCCCGTTTTGGCTAAAAATAATGCTGGGAAGAGTTTTATAATTTTTTGAATTTTTTTACTATTTTTTTCGGAATTTTTTTACCCGGGTCTAGTATGAACGGAATCGGGACTAAAATTTTGATTTCACTTTTTCACCTATATCATCCCGTTTTGGCTAAAAATAATGCTGGGAAGAGGTTTATAATTTTTTGAATTTTTTTACTATTTTTTTCGGAATTTTCTTGCCCGGGTCGAGTATGAACGGAAATCGGGACTAAAATTTTGATTTCACTTTTTTCACCTATATCATCCCGTTTTGGCTAAAAATAATGCTGCGAAGAGGTTTTATAATTGTTTGAATTTTTTTACTATTTTTTTCGGAATTTTCATTCCCGGGTCGAGTATGAACGGAAATCGGGACTAAAATTTCGTTTTCACTTTTTTGACCTATATCATCCCGTTTTGGCTAAAAATAATGCCGGGAAGAGGTTTTATAATTTTTTGAATTTTTTAAATATTTTTTCGGAGTTTTCTTTCCCGGGTCGAGTATGAACGGAAATCGGGACTAAAATTTTGATTTCACCTTTTTCACCTATATCATCCCGTTTTGGCTAAAAATAATGCTGCGAAGTGGTTTTATAATTTTTAGAATTTTTTTACTATTTTTTTCGGAATTTTCATTCCCGGGTCGAGTATGAACGGAAATTGGGACTAAAATTTTGTTTTCACTTTTTTGACCTATATCATCCCGTTTTGGCTAAAAATAATGTCGGGAACAGGTTTTATAATTTTTTGAATTTTTTTACAATTTTTTTCGGAATTTTCTTGCCCGGGTCAAGTATGAACAGAAATCGGGACTAAAATTTTGATTTCACTTTTTTCACCTATATCATCCCGTTTTGGCTGAAAATAATGCTTGGAAGAGGTTTTATAATTTTTTGAATTTTTTTAATATTTTTTTCGGAATTTTCTTTTCCGGGTCGAGTATGAACGGAAATCGGGTCTAAAATTTGGTTTTCACTTTTTTAACCTATATCATCCCGTTTTGGCGAAAAATAAGGCCGGGAAGAGGTTTTATAATTTTTTGAATTTTTCTACTATTTTTTTCGGAATTTTCTTACCCGGGTCTAGTATGAACGGAGATCGGGACTAAAATTTTGATTTCAGTTTTTTCACCTATATCATCCCGTTTTGGCTAAAAATAATGCTGCGAAGTTGTTTTATAATTTTTTGAATTTTTTTACTATCTTTTTTCGGAATTTTCATTCCCGGGTCGAGTATGAACGGAAATCGAGACTAAAATTTTGATTTCACTTTTTTCACCTATATCATCCCGTTTTGGCTAAAAATAATGCTGCGAAGAGGTTTTATAATTGTTTGAATTTTTTCACTATTTTTTTCGGAATTTTCTTGCCCGGGTCTAGTATGAACGGAAATCGGGACTAAAATTTTGATTTCACTTTTTTCACCTATATCATCCCGTTTTGGCTAAAAATAATGCTGCGAAGAGGTTTTATAATTGTTTGAATTTTTTTACTATTTTTTTCGGAATTTTAATTCCCGGGTCGAGTATGAACGGAAATCGGGACTAAAATTTCGTTTTCACTTTTTTGACCTATATCATCCCGTTTTGGCTAAAAATAATGCCGGGAAGAGGTTTTATAATTTTTTGAATTTTTTAAATATTTTTTCGGAGGTTTCTTTCCCGGGTCGAGTATGAACGGAAATCGGGACTAAAATTTTGATTTCACCTTTTTCACCTATATCATCCCGTTTTGGCTAAAAATAATGCTGCGAAGAGGTTTTATAATTGTTTGAATTTTTTCACTATTTTTTTCGGAATTTTCTTGCCCGGGTCTAGTATGAACGGAAATCGGGACTAAAATTTTGATTTCACTTTTTTCACCTATATCATCCCGTTTTGGCTAAAAATAATGCTGCGAAGAGGTTTTATAATTGTTTGAATTTTTTTACTATTTTTTTCGGAATTTTCATTCCCGGGTCGAGTATGAACGGAAATCGGGACTAAAATTTCGTTTTCACTTTTTTGACCTATATCATCCCGTTTTGGCTAAAAATAATGCCGTGAAGAGGTTTTATAATTTTTTGAATTTTTTAAATATTTTTTCGGAGGTTTCTTTCCCGGGTCGAGTATGAACGGAAATCGGGACTAAAATTTTGATTTCACCTTTTTCACCTATATCATCCCGTTTTGGCTAAAAATAATGTTGCGAAGTGGTTTTATAATTTTTAGAATTTTTTTACTATTTTTTTCGGAATTTTCATTCCCGGGTCGAGTATGAACGGAAATGGGGACTGAAATTTTGTTTTCACTTTTTTGACCTATATCATCCCGTTTTGGCTAAAAATAATGCCGGGAACAGGTTTTACAATTTTTTGAATTTTTTACTATTTTTTTCGAAATTTTCTTGCCCGGGTCAAGTATGAACGGAAATCGGGACTTAAATTTTGATTTCACTTTTTTCACCTATATCATCCCGTTTTGGCTAAAAATAATGCTGGGAAGAGGTTTTATAATTTTTTGAATTTTTTTACTATTTTTTTCGGAATTTTCTTTTCCGGGTTGAGTATGAACGGAAATCGGGACTAAAATTTGGTTTTCACTTTTTTGACCTATATCATCCCGTTTTGGCGAAAAATAAGGCCGGGAAGAGGTTTTATAATTTTTTGAATTTTTCTACTATTTTTTTCGGAATTTTTTTACCCGGGTCTAGTATGAACGGAGATCGGGACTAAAATTTTGATTTCAGTTTTTTCACCTATATCATCCCGTTTTGGCTAAAAATAATGCTGCGAAGTGGTTTTATAATTTTTTGAATTTTTTTACTATCTTTTTTCGGAATTTTCATTCCCGGGTCGAGTATGAACGGAAATCGGGACTAAAATTTTGATTTCACTTTTTTCACCTATATCATCCCGTTTTGGCTAAAAATAATGCTGCGAAGATGTTTTATAATTGTTTAATTTTTTTACTATTTTTTTCGGAATTTCATTCCCGGGTCGAGTATGAACGGAAATCGGGACTAAAATTTGGTTTTCACTTTTTTACCTATATCATCCCGTTTTGGCGAAAAATAAGGCCGGGAAGAGGTTTTCTAATTTTTTGAATTTTTCTACTATTTTTTTCGGAATTTTCTTACCCGGGTCTAGTATGAACGGAGATCGGGACTAAAATTTTGATTTCAGTTTTTTCACCTATATCATCCCGTTTTGGCTAAAAATAATGCTGCGAAGTGGTTTTATAATTTTTTGAATTTTTTTACTATCTTTTTTCGGAATTTTCATTCCCGGGTCGAGTATGAACGGAAATCGGGACTAAAATTTTGATTTCACTTTTTTCACCTATATCATCCCGTTTTGGCTAAAAATAATGCTGCGAAGATGTTTTATAATTGTTTTAATTTTTTTACTATTTTTTTCGGAATTTTCATTCCCGGGTCGAGTATGAACGGAAATCGGGACTAAATTTTTGTTTTCACTTTTTTCACCTATATCATCCCGTTTTGGCTAAAAATAATGCTGGGAAGAGGTTTTATAATTTTTTGAATTTTTCTACTATTTTTTTCGGAATTTTTTTACCCACCTATATCATCCCGTTTTGGCTAAAAATAATGATGCGAAGAGGTTTTATAATTGTTTGAATTTTTTTACTATTTTTTTCGGAATTTTCATTCCCGGGTCGAGTATGAACGGAAATCGGGACTAAAATTTCGTTTTCACTTTTTTGACCTATATCATCCCGTTTTGGCTAAAAATAATGCCGGGAAGAGGTTTTATAATTTTTGAATTTTTTAAATATTTTTTCGGAGGTTTCTTTCCCGGGTCGAGTATGAATGGAAATCGGGACTAAAATTTTGATTTCACCTTTTTCACCTATATCATCCCGTTTTGGCTAAAAATAATGCTGCGAAGTGGTTTTATAATTTTT
>NW_022155370.1:0-9476 GCF_001633185.2 Quercus lobata | reverse complement strand
CCAGGATTCATTTCAAGACGAAACGGGTCAGGACAGACTGCAAAATAGAGAAAGAACATAATTTCTTTCCTAACCGTTCGAACCCGACCCGAGTTAGAAAATTCAAAAATAAATGCAAAAAATTTTAAAAATTAAAAAACATCATCCAGGCTTCATTTCAATATGAAACGGGTCAGGATAGGCCGAAAAAAAGAGAAGAAAAAAAATTTCATTCCTATCCGTTCGAACCCGACCCGAGTTAAAAAATTCAAAAATAAATGCATAAAAATTTTAAAAATTAAAAATCATTATCCAGGCTTAATTTCAATACGAAACGGGTCAGGACAGGCTGCAAAATAGAGAAGAAACATAATTTCATTCCTAACCGTTCGAACCCGACCCGAGTTAGAAAATTCAAAAATAAATGCAAAAAAATTTTAAAAATTAAAAAACATCATCCAGGCTTCCTTTCAAGATGAAAAGGGTCAAGACAGGCCAAAAAATAGAGAAGAAAAAAATTTTCATTCCTATTCGTTCGAACCCGACCCGAGTTAAAAAATTCAAGAATAAATGCAAAAAAATTTTAATAATTAAAAAACATTATCCGGGGTACATTTTAAGATGAAACGGGTTAGGACAGGCCAAAAAATAGAGATTTAAAAAAATTTCATTCCTATCCGTTCGAACCCGACCCGCGTTAGAAAATTCAAAAATAAATGCAAAAAAATTTTAAAAATTATAAAACATCATCCAGGCTTCATTTCAATACGAAACGGGTCAGGGCAGGCTGAAAAATCAGGAACAAAAAAAATTTCCTCCCTATCCGTTCGAACCCGACCCGAGTTAAAAAATTCAAAAAATAAATGCAAAAAAATTTTAAAAATTAAAAAACATCATCCAAGCTTCATTTCAAGACGAAACGGGTCAGGACAGGCTGCAAAATAGAGAACGAAAATAATTTCATTCCTAACCGTTCGAACCCGACCCGCGTTTAGAAAATTCAAAAATTAAATGCAAAAAAATTTAAAAATTATTAAAACATCACCAAGGATTCATCAATACGAAACGGGTCATGGGCAGGCTGAAAAATCAGGAACAAAAAAATTCTCCCTATCCGTCGAACCCGACCCGAGTTAAAAAATCAAAAAATAAAATGCAAAAAAATTTTAAAATTTAAAAAACATCATCCAACTTCTTTCAAGACGAAACGGGTCAGGACAAGGCTGCCAAAATAGAGAAACGAAAATAATCATTCCTAACCGTTCGAACCCGACCTGAGTTAGAAAATTCAAAAAGAATTGCAACAAAATTTTAAAAATTAAAAAACATCATCCAGGCTTCATTTCAATATGAAACGGGTCAGGATAGGCCGAAAAAAAGAGAAGAAAAAAAAGTTCATTCCTATCCGTTCGAACCCGACCCGAGTTAAAAAATTCAAAAATAAATGCATAAAAATTTTAAAAATTAAAAATCATTATCCAGGCTTAATTTCAAGACGAAACGGGTCAGGACAGGCTGCAAAATAGAGAAGAAACATAATTTCATTCCTAACCGTTCGAACCCGACCCGAGTTAGAAAATTCAAAAATAAATGCAAAAAAATTTTAAAAATTAAAAAACATCGTCCAGGCTTCATTTCAATATAAAACCGGGTCAGGATAGGCTGAAAAATAAAGAAGAAAAAAAATTTCATTCCTATCCGTTCGAACCCGACCCGAGTTAAAAAATTCAAAAATAAATGCAAAAAAATTTTAAAAATTAAAAAACATCATCCAAGCTTCATTTCAAGACGAAACGGGTCAGGACAGGCTGCAAAATAGAGAACGAAAATAATTTCATTCCTAACCGTTCGAACCCGACCCGAGTTAGAAAATTCAAAAAGAATTGCAACAAAATTTTAAAAATAAAAAAACATCATCCAAGCTTCATTTCAAGACGAAACGGGTCAGGACAGGCTGCAAAATAGAGAACGAAAATAATTTCATTTCTAACCGTTCGAACCCGACCCGAGTTAGAAAATTCAAAAAGAATTGCAACAAAATTTTAAAAATTAAAAAACATCATCCAGGCTTCATTTCAATATGAAACGGGTCAGGATAGGCCGAAAAAAAGAGAAGAAAAAAAAGTTCATTCCTATCCGTTCGAACCCGACCCGAGTTAAAAAATTCAAAAATAAATGCATAAAAATTTTAAAAATTAAAAATCAATATCCAGGCTTAATTTCAAGACGAAACGGGTCAGGACAGGCTGCAAAATAGAGAAGAAACATAATTTCATTCCTAACCGTTCGAACCCGACCCGAGTTAGAAAATTCAAAAATAAATGCAAAAAAATTTTAAAAATTAAAAAACATCGTCCAGGCTTCATTTCAATATAAAACGGGTCAGGATAGGCTGAAAAATAAAGACGACAAAAAATTTCATTCCTATCCGTTCGAACCCGACCCGAGTTAAAAAATTCAAAAAATAAATGCAAAAAAATTTTAAAAATTAAAAAACATCATCCAAGCTTCATTTCAAGACGAAACGGGTCAGGACAGGCTGCAAAATAGAGAACGAAAATAATTTCATTCCTAACCGTTCGAACCCGACCCGAGTTAGAAAATTCAAAAAGAATCGCAACAAAATTTTAAAAATTAAAAAACATCATCCAGGATTCATTTCAATATGAAACGGGTCAAGACAGGCCAAAAAATAGAGAAGAAAAAAACTTTCATTCCTATCCGTTCGAACCCGACCCGAGTTAAAAAATTCAAGAATAAATGCAAAAAAATTTTAATAATTAAAAAACATTATCCTGGGTACATTTTAAGATGAAACGGGTTTGGACAGGCCAAAAAATAGAGATTTAAAAAAATTTCATTCCTATCCGTTCGAACCCGACCCGCGTTAGAAATTTCAAAAATAAATGTAAAAAAATTTTAAAAATTATAAAACATCATCCAGGCTTCATTTCAATACGAAACGGGTCAGGGCAGGCTGAAAAATCGGGAACAATAAAAATTTCCTTCCTATCCGTTCGAACCCGACCCGAGTTAGAAAATTCAAAAATGAATGCAAAAAAATTTTAAAAATTAAAAAACATCATCCAGGCTTTCTTTCAAGATGAAAAGGGTCAGGATAGGCCGAAAAATAGAGAAGAAAAAAAATTTCATTCCTATCCGTTCGAACCCGACCCGAGTTAAAAAATTCAAAAATAAATGCATAAAAATTTTAAAAATTAAAAAACATTATCCAGGCTTCATTTCAAGACGAAACGGGTCAGGACAGGCTGCAAAATAGAGAAAGAACATAATTTCATTCCTAACCGTTCGAACCCGACCCGAGTTAAAAAATTCAAGAATAAATGCAAAAAAATTTTAATAATTAAAAACATGCTCCAGGCTTCATTTCAATTATGAACAACGGGGTCAGAGATAGGCCGAAAAAAGAGAAGAAAAAAATTTCATTCCTAATCGATTCGAACCCGACCCGAGTTAAAAATTTCAAAAAATAAATGCAATAAAAATTTTAAAAAGTTAACAAATCATTATCCAGGCTTAATTTCAATACGAAACGGGTCAGGACAGCTTGCAATAGAGAAGAAACATAATTTTCATTGCCTTAACCGTTCGAACCCGACCCGAGTTAGAAAATTCAAAAAGAATTGCAACAAAATTTTAAAAATTAAAAAACATCATCCAGGCTTCCTTTCAATATGAAACGGGTCAAGACAGGCCAAAAAATAGAGAAGAAAAAAATTTTCATTCCTATCCGTTCGAACCCGACCCGAGTTAAAAAATTCAAGAATAAATGCAAAAAATATTTTAATAATTAAAAAACATTATCCGGGGTACATTTTAAGATGAAACGGGTTAGGACAGGCCAAAAAATAGAGATTTAAAAAAATTTCATTCCTATCCGTTCGAACCCGACCCGCGTTAGAAAATTCAAAAATAAATGCAAAAAAATTTTAAAAATTATAAAACATCATCCAGGCTTCATTTCAATACGAAACGGGTCAGGGCAGGCTGAAAAATCGGGAACAAAAAAAATTTCCTCCCTATCCGTTCGAACCCGACCCGAGTTAAAAAATTCAAAAAATAAATGCAAAAAAATTTTAAAAATTAAAAAACATCATCCAAAGCTTCATTTCAAGACGAAACGGGTCAGGACAGGCTGCAAAATAGAGAACGAAAATAATTTCATTCCTAACCGTTCGAACCCGACCTGAGTTAGAAAATTCAAAAAGAATTGCAACAAAATTTTAAAAATTAAAAAACATCATCCAGGCTTCATTTCAATATGAAACGGGTCAGGATAGGCCGAAAAAAAGAGAAGAAAAAAAAGTTCATTCCTATCCGTTCGAACCCGACCCGAGTTAAAAAATTCAAAAATAAATGCATAAAAATTTTAAAAATTAAAAATCATTATCCAGCTTAATTTCAAGACGAAACGGGTCAGGACAGGCTGCAAAATAGAGAAGAAACATAATTTCATTCCTAACCGTTCGAACCCGACCCGAGTTAGAAAATTCAAAAATAAATGCAAAAAAATTTTAAAAATTAAAAAACATCGTCCAGGCTTCATTTCAATATAAAACGGGTCAGGATAGGCTGAAAAATAAGGAAGAAAAAAAATTTCATTCCTATCCGTTCGAACCCGACCCGAGTTAAAAAATTCAAAAAATAAGTGCAAAAAAATTTTAAAAATTAAAAAACATCATCCAAGCTTCATTTCAAGACGAAACGGGTCAGGACAGGCTGCAAAATAGAGAACGAAAATAATTTCATTCCTAACCGTTCGAACCCGACCCGAGTTAGAAAATTCAAAAAGAATTGCAACAAAATTTTAAAAATTAAAAAACATCATCCAGGATTCATTTCAATATGAAACGGGTCAAGACAGGCCAAAAAATAGAGAAGAAAAAAACTTTCATTCCTATCCGTTCGAACCCGACCCGAGTTAAAAAATTCAAGAATAAATGCAAAAAAATTTTAATAATTAAAAAACATTATCCGGGGTACATTTTAAGATGAAACGGGTTTGGACAGGCCAAAAAATAGAGATTTAAAAAAATTTCATTCCTATCCGTTCGAACCCGACCCGCGTTAGAAAATTCAAAAATATATGCAAAAAAATTTTAAAAATTATAAAACATCAACCAGGCTTCATTTCAATACGAAACGGGTCAGGGCAGGCTGAAAAATCGGGAACAATAAAAATTTCCTTCCTATCCGTTCGAACCCGACCCGAGTTAGAAAATTCAAAAATGAATGCAAAAAAATTTTAAAAATTAAAAAACATCATCCAGGCTTCCTTTCAAGATGAAAAGGGTCAGGATAGGCCGAAAAATAGAGAAGAAAAAAAATTTCATTCCTATCCGTTCGAACCCGACCCGAGTTAAAAAATTCAAAAATAAATGCATAAAAATTTTAAAAATTAAAAAACATTATCCAGGATTCATTTCAAGACGAAACGGGTCAGGACAGACTGCAAAATAGAGAAAGAACATAATTTCTTTCCTAACCGTTCGAACCCGACCCGAGTTAGAAAATTCAAAAATAAATGCAAAAAATTTTAAAAATTAAAAAACATCATCCAGGCTTCATTTCAATATGAAACGGGTCAGGATAGGCCGAAAAAAAGAGAAGAAAAAAAATTTCATTCCTATCCGTTCGAACCCGACCCGAGTTAAAAAATTCAAAAATAAATGCATAAAAATTTTAAAAATTAAAAATCATTATCCAGGCTTAATTTCAATACGAAACGGGTCAGGACAGGCTGCAAAATAGAGAAGAAACATAATTTCATTCCTAACTGTTCGAACCCGACCCGAGTTAGAAAATTCAAAAATAAATGCAAAAAAATTTTAAAAATTAAAAAACATCATCCAGGCTTCCTTTCAAGATGAAAAGGGTCAAGACAGGCCAGAAAATAGAGAAGAAAAAAATTTTCATTCCTATCCGTTCGAACCCGACCCGAGTTAAAAAATTCAAGAATAAATGCAAAAAAATTTTAATAATTAAAAAACATTATCCGGGGTACATTTTAAGATGAAACGGGTTAGGACAGGCCAAAAAATAGAGATTTAAAAAAATTTCATTCCTATCCGTTCGAACCCGACCCGCGTTAGAAAATTCAAAAATAAATGCAAAAAAATTTTAAAAATTATAAAACATCATCCAGGCTTCATTTCAATACGAAACGGGTCAGGGCAGGCTGAAAAATCAGGAACAAAAAAAATTTCCTCCCTATCCGTTCGAACCCGACCCGAGTTAAAAAATTCAAAAAATAAATGCAAAAAAATTTTAAAAATTAAAAAACATCATCCAAGCTTCATTTCAAGACGAAACGGGTCAGGACAGGCTGCAAAATAGAGAACGAAAATAATTTCATTCCTAACCGTTCGAACCCGACCTGAGTTAGAAAATTCAAAAAGAATTGCAACAAAATTTTAAAAATTAAAAAACATCATCCAGGCTTCATTTGAATATGAAACGGGTCAGGATAGGCCGAAAAAAAGAGAAGAAAAAAAAGTTCATTCCTATCCGTTCGAACCCGACCGAGTTAAAAAATTCAAAAATAAATGCATAAAAATTTTAAAAATTAAAAATCATTATCCAGGCTTAATTTCAAGACGAAACGGGTCAGGGCAGGCTGCAAAATAGAGAAGAAACATAATTTCATTCCTAACCGTTCGAACCCGACCCGAGTTAAAAAACTCAAGAATAAATGCAAAAAAATTTTAATAATTAAAAACATCGTCCAGGCCTTCATTTCAATATTAAAAACCGGGGTCAGGATAGGCTGAAAAAATAAAGAAGACAAAAATTTCATTCCTATCCGTTCGAAAACCCGACCCGGAGTTAAAAAAATACAAAAATAAATGCCAAAAAAATTTTTAAAATTAAAAAACATCATCCAAGCTTCATTTCAAGACGAAACGGGGTCAGGACAGGCCTGCCAAAAAATAGAGAACAGAAAATAATTCATTCACTAACCGTTCGAAACCCGACCCGAAGTTTAGAAAATTCAAAAAGAATTGCAACAAAATTTTAAAAATTTAAAAAACATCATTTCCAGGATTCATTTCAATATTGAAACGGATCAAGGACAGGGCCAAAAAATAGAGAAGAAAAAAATTTTCATTCCTATCCGTTCGAACCCGCCCGGTTAAAAATTCAAGAATAAATGCAAAAAAAATTTAATAATTAAAAAACATATTCGGTACATTTTAAGATTGAAACTGGGGTTTGGACAGGCCAAAAAATAGAGATTTAAAAAAATTTCATTCCTATCCGTTCGAACCCGACCCGCGTTAGAAAATTCAAAAATAAATGCAAAAAAATTTTAAAAATTATAAAACATCAACCAGGTTTCATTTCAATACGAAACGGGTCAGGGCAGGCTGAAAAATCGGGAACAATAAAAATTTCCTTCCTATCCGTTCGAACCCGACCCGAGTTAGAAAATTCAAAAATGAATGCAAAAAAATTTTAAAAATTAAAAAACATCATCCAGGCTTCCTTTCAAGATGAAAAGGGTCAGGATAGGCCGAAAAATAGAGAAGAAAAAAAATTTCATTCCTATCCGTTCGAACCCGACCCGAGTTAAAAAATTCAAAAATAAATGCAAAAAAATTTTAAAAATTAAAAAACATCATCCAGGCTTCATTTCAATATGAAACGGATCAGGACAGGCCAAAAAATAGAGAACAAAAAAAATTTCATTCCTATCCGTTCGAACCCGACCCGAGTTACAAAATTCAAAAAAAAATGCAAAAAAAATTTAAAAATTAAAAAACATCATCCAGGCTTCATTTCAAGATGAAACGGGTTAGGATAGGCCGAAAAATAGAGAAGAAAAAAAATTTCATTTCCTATCCGTTCGAACCCGACCCGAGTTACAAAATTCAAAAATAAATGCAAAAAAATTTTAAAAATTAAAAAAAAAACATTAATCCAGGCTCATTTCAAGACGAAACGGGTCAGGACAGGCTGCAAAATAGAGAAGAAAACATAATTTCATTCCTAACCATTCGAAACCCGACCCGGTTAGAAAATTCAAAAATAAATGCAAAAAAAATATTTTAAAAATTAAAAAACATCGTCCAGGCTTCATTTCAATTCATAAAAACGGGTTCAGGAAGGCTGAAAATATAAGATGAAAAAAAAAATTCATTCCTATCCGTTCGAACCCGACCCGAGTTAAAAAATTCAAAAAAATAAATACAAAAAAATTTTAAAAATAAAAAACATTCATCCAAGCTTCATTTAACAAGACGGAACAGGTCAGGACAGGCTGCAAAAATAGAGAACGAAAATAATTTCATCCCTAACCGTTCGAACCCGACCCGAGTTAGAAAATTCAAAAAGAATTGCAACAAAATTTTAAAAATTAAAAAACATCATCCAGGATTCATTTCAATATGAAACGGGTCAAGACAGGCCAAAAAATAGAGAAGAAAAAAACTTTCATTCCTATCCGTTCGAACCCGACCCGAGTTAAAAAATTCAAGAATAAATGCAAAAAAATTTTAATAATTAAAAAACATTATCTGGGGTACATTTTAAGATGAAACGGGTTTGGACAGGCCAAAAAATAGAGATTTAAAAAAATTTCATTCCTATCCGTTCGAACCCGACCCGCGTTAGAAATTTCAAAAATAAATGTAAAAAAATTTTAAAAATTATAAAACATCATCCAGGCTTCATTTCAATACGAAACGGGTCAGGGCAGGCTGAAAAATCGGGAACAATAAAAATTTCCTTCCTATCCGTTTGGAACCCGACCCGAGTTAGAAAATTCAAAAATGAATGCAAAAAAATTTTAAAAATTAAAAAACATCATCCAGGCTTCCTTTCAAGATGAAAAGGGTCAGGATAGGCCGAAAAATAGAGAAGAAAAAAAATTTTATTCCTATCCGTTCGAACCCGATCCGAGTTAAAAAATTCAAAAATAAATGCATAAAAATTTTAAAAATTAAAAAACATTATCCAGGCTTCATTTCAAGACGAAACGGGTCAGGACAGGCTGCAAAATAGAGAAGAAACATAATTTCATTCCTAACCATTCGAACCCGACCCGAGTTAGAAAATTCAAAAATAAATGCAAAAAAATTTTAAAAATTAAAAAACATCGTCCAGGCTTCATTTCAATATAAAACGGGTCAGGATAGGATGAAAAATAAAGAAGAAAAAAAATTTCATTCCTATCCGTTCGAACCCGACCCGAGTTAAAAAATTCAAAAAATAAATGCAAAAAAATTTTAAAAATTAAAAAACATCATCCAAGCTTCATTTCAAGACGAAACGGGTCAGGACAGGCTGCAAAATAGAGAACGAAAATAATTTCATTCCTAACCGTTCGAACCCGACCCGAGTTAGAAAATTCAAAAAGAATTGCAACAAAATATTAAAAATTAAAAAACATCATCCAGGATTCATTTCAATATGAAACGGGTCAAGACAGGCCAAAAAATAGAGAAGAAAAAAATTTTCATTCCTATCCGTTCGAA
>NW_022155369.1:0-9482 GCF_001633185.2 Quercus lobata | reverse complement strand
TAAATCCACGGCTTCAAATTTCATATGAAACGGGTCAGGATAGGCGAAAAATAGCCAGAAGAAAAAAATTTCGTTCCTATCCGTTCGAACCCAACCCGAGTAAAAAAATTCAAAAATAAATGCATAAAAATTTAAAAAATTAAAAAACATCATCCAGGCTTCATTTAAAGACGAAACGATTCAGGATAGGCTGAAAAATAGAGAACAAAAAAAATTTCTTTCCTATCCGTTCGAACCCGACCCGAGTAAAAAAATTCAAAAATAATGCATAAAAATTTTAAAAATTAAAAAACATCATCCAGGCTTCATTTAAAGACGAAACGGACCAGGATAGGCTGAAAAATAGAGAACAAAAAAAATTTCATTCCTATCCGTTCGAACCCGACCCGAGTTAGAAAATTAAAAAATAAATGCAAAAAAATTTTAAAAATTAAAAAACTTCATCCAGGCTTCATTTCAATTTGAAACGGGTCAGGATAGGCCGAAAAATAGAGAAGAAAAAAAATTTCATTCCTATCCGTTCGAACCCGACCCGAGTAAAAAAATTCAAAAATAAATGCATAAAAATTTTAAAAATTAAAAGACATCATCCAGGCTTCATTTAAAGGCGAAACGGGTCAGGATAGGCTGAAAAATAGAGAACAAAAATAACTTCATTCCTAACCGTTCGAACCCGACCCGAGTTAGAAAATTCAAAAATAAATGCAAAAAAATTTTAAAAATTAAAAAACATCATCCAGGGTTCATTTCAAGACGAAACGGGTCAGAACAGGCCGAAAAATAGAGTACAAAAAATATTTATATTCATCCTATCCGTTCGAACCCGAAGTGGTTAGAAATTCCAAAAATGAATGCACAAAATTAAAAATTAAAAAACATCAATACAGGCTTCATTTCAATAGGAAATCGGTTCAGATTGACTGACGCGAAAAATAGAGATGAAAAAAAATTTCATTCCTATCCGTACGAACACGACCCGAGTTAGAACAATTCCAAAAATAATGGAAAAAATTTTAAATTAAAAAACATCATCCAGGCTTCATTTCAAGTATGAAACGGGTCAGGATAGGCTGAAAAATAGAGAAGAAAAAATTTCATTCCTTATCCAATTCGACACCCGACCGAGTAAAAAAATTTCAAAAAATAAATGCATAAAAATTTTAAAATTAAAAACATCATCCAGGCTTCATTTAAAGACGAACGGGTCGATAGGCTGAAAAAATAGGAACAAAAAAAATTTCATTCCCTATCCGTTTTCGAACCCGACCCGAGTTAGAAAATTAAAAAAGAATAGCAAAAAAATTGTAAAAATTAAAAAACATCATCCAGGCTTCATTTCAGTATGAAACGGGCCAGGAAAAGCCGAAAAATAGAGAACAAAAAAAATTTCCTTCCTATCCGTTCGAACCCGACCCGAGTTAGGAAATTCGAAAATAAATGCAAAAAAATTTTAAAAATGAAAAAACATCATCCAGGCTTCATTTCAAGACGAAACTGGTCATGACAGGCTTCAAAATAGAGAACATAAAAAATTTCATCCCTATCCGTTCGAACCCGACCCGAGTTAGAAAATTCAAAAATAAATGCAAAAAAATTTTAAAAATTAAAAAACATCATCCAGGCTTCATTTCAATATGAAACGGGTCAGGATAGGCCGAAAAATAGAGAAGAAAAAAAATTTCTTTCCGATCCGTTCGAACCCAACCCGAGTAAAAAAATTCAAAAATAAATGCAAAAAAAAATTTAAAAATTAAAAAACATCATCCAGGCTTCATTTCAATATGAAACGGGTCAGGATAGGCCGAAAAATAGAGAAGAAAAAAAATTCCTTTCCTATCCGTTCGAACCCGACCCGAGTAAAAAAATTCAAAAATAAATGCATAAAAATTTTAAAAATTAAAAAACATCATCCAGGCTTCATTTAAAGACGAAACGATTCAGGATAGGCCGAAAAATAGAGAACAAAAAAAATTTCATTCCTATCCGTTCGAACCCGACCCGAAAGTTAGAAAATTAAAAAATAAATGCAAAAAAATTTTAAAAATTAAAAAACACATCCGGCTTTCATTTCCAATTTGGAAAACGGGTCAGGGATGGCCGAAAATAGAGAAGAAAAAAATTTCATTCCTATCCGTTCGAACCCGACCGAGTAAAAATTCAAAAATAAATGCATAAAAATATTAAAAATTAAAAAACATCATCCCGGCTTCATTTAAAGACGAAACGGGTCAGGATAGGATGAAAAATAGAGAACAAAAAAACTTTCATTCCTATCCGTTCGAACCCGACCCGAGTTAGAAAATTCAAAAATAAATGTAAAAAAATTTTAAAAATTAAAAAACATCATCTAGGCTTCATTTCAATATGAAACAGGTTAGGATAGGCCGAAAAATAGAGAAGAAAAAAAATTTCACTCCTATCCGTTCGAACCCGACCCGAGTTAAAAAATTGAAAAATAAATGCAAAAAAAATTTAAAAATTAAAAAATATCATCCAGGCTTCATTTCAAGACGAAACGGATCAGGACAGGCTGCAAAATAGAGAACAAAAATAATTTCATTCCTAACCGTTCGAACCCGACCCGAGTTAGAAAATTCAAAAAGAATTGAAAAAATAATAAAAACTAAAAAACATCATCCACAGGCTTCAATTTCTCAATATGAATACGGGTCAGGACAGGCCGAAAAATAGAGAAGAAAAAAAAATTTCAAATTCTCTATCCGTTGAAACCCGCCGAGTTAAAATTCAATATGCAAAAAATTTTAAAAAAATTAAAAAACTTATCACAGGCTTTCATTTTAAGATGAAACGAGTTAGGACAGGCCAAAAAATAAAGAAAAAAATAATTTTCGTTCCTAAACCGTTCGAACTCTGCGGCCCGAAGTTACGAAAAATTCCAAGGAAAGAATAGCAAAAAATTGTAATAAATTAAAAAACATCATATTCCAGGGCTTCATTTCGAGTATGAAACGGGCCCAGAAAAAGCCGAAAATAAGAGAACAAAAAAAATTTCCTTCTACCCGTTCGAACCCCGACCCCTCCGAGTTAGGAAATTCAAAAAATAAATGCAAAAATTTTATAAATGAAAAAACAATCATCCAGGCTTCATTTCAAGACGAAACTGGTCAAATGACATGGAGTGCTTCAAAATAAGAGAACGAAAAAAAATTTCATCCCTATCCGTCGAAGAATAACCCCCCCGACCCCGAGTTAGAATATCAAAAATAAATGCAAAAAAATTTTAAAATTAAAAACATCATCAGGGCTTCATTCATAGAAACATCGGGTCAGATAGGCCGAAAAATAGAGAAGAAAATTTTCATTCCCTATCCGTTTCGACCCGGCCCGAGTAAAAAAATTCAAAAATAAATGCATAAAAATTTTAAAAATTAAAAAACATCATCCAGGCTTCATTTAAAGCCGAAACGGGTCAGGATAGGCTGAAAAATAGAGAACAAAAAAAATTTCATTCCTATCCGTTCGAACCCGACCCGAGTTAGAAAATTAAAAAAGAAATGCAAAAAAATTTTAAAAATTAAAAAACATCATCCAGGCTTCATTTCAATATGAAACAGGTTAGGATAGGCCGAAAAATAGAGAAGAAAAAAAATTTCACTCCTATCCGTTCGAACCCGACCCGAGGTAAAAAATTGAAAAATAAATGCAAAAAAAATTTAAAAATTAAAAAACATCATCCAGGCTTCATTTCAATATAAACAGGTAGGATAGGCCGAAAAATAGAGAGAAAAAATTTCACTCCATCCGTCGAACACCCGCCCGAGTTAAAAAATGAAAATCAATGCAAAAAAATTAAAATTAAAAAACATCATCCAGGCTTCATTTCAATTGAAAACAGTTAAGGATGAGGCTCCATATAGAGAAGAAAAAAATTTCAGACACTCCTATCCGTGAACCCGACCCGAGTTAAAAAATTGAAAAATAAAGCAAAAAAAATTTAAAATTAAAAAAACATCATCAGGCCTTCATTTCAATAAGCAAACGTTCAGAACTGGCCGAAAAATAGAGATGAACTAAAAATTTCTCCCTATCCGTTCGAACGCCGACCGCGAGTTAGAAAAATTCAAAAAATAAATGCGAAAAAATTTTAACAAATAAAAAACATCATCCAGGCCTCATTTCAATATGAAACGGGTCAGGATAGGCGAAAATGAGAACAAAAAATTTCCAATTCCTATCCGTTCGAACCCGACCGAGTTAGAAAAAAATTAAAAAGAAAATGCATTTTAAAAATTAAAAAACATCATTCCAGGCTTCATTTCAATATGAAACAGGTTAGGAATAGGCCCGAAAAATAGAGAAGAAAAAAATTTCACTCCTATCCGTTCGAACGCCGACCCGATTAAAAAATTGAAAATAAATGCAAAAAAATTTTAAAAATTAAAAAACATCATCCAGGCTTCATTTCAATAGGAAACAGGTTAGGATAGGCCGAAAAATAGAGAAGAAAAAAAATTTCACTCCTATCCGTTCGAACCCGACCCGAGTTAAAAAATTGAAAAATATTGCAAAAAAATTTTAAAAATTAAAAAAATCATCCAGGCTTCATTTCAAGACGAAACGGGTCAGGACAGGCTGCAAAATAGAGAAAAAAATAACTTCATTCCTAACCGTTCGAACCCGACCCAAGTTAGAAAATTCAAAAATAAATGCAAAAAAATTTTAAAAATTAAAAAACATCATCCAGGCTTCATTTCAATATGAAACGGGTCAGGATAGGCTGAAAAATAGAGAACAAAAAAAATTTCATTCCTATCCGTTCGAACCCGACCCGAGTTAGAAAATTCAAAAAAGAAATGCAAAAAAATTTTAAAAATTAAAAAACATCATCCAGGCTTCATTTCAATATGAAATAGGTCAGGGATAGGCCGAAAAATAGAGAAGAAAAAAATTTCATTCCTATCCGTTCGAACCCGACCCGAGTTAGAAAATTCAAAAATAAATGCAAAAAAATTTTAAAAATTAAAAAACATCATCCAGGCTTAATTTCAATATGAAACGGGTCAGGATAGGCCGAAAAATAGAGAAGAAAAAAAATTTCCTTTCCTATCCGTTCGAACCCGACCCGAGTAAAAAAATTCAAAAATAAATGCACAAAAATTTTAAAAATTAAAAAACATCATCCAGGCTTCATTTAAAGACGAAACGATTCAGGATAGGCTGAAAAATAGAGAACAAAAAAAATTTCATTCCTATCCGTTCGAACCCGACCCGAGTAAAAAATTTCAAAAATAAATGCATAAAAATATTAAAAATTAAAAAACATCATCCAGGCTTCATTTAAAGACGAAACGGGTCAGGATAGGCTGAAAAATAGAGAACAAAAAAAATTTCATTCCTATCTGTTCGAACCCGACTCGAGTTAGAAAATTAAAAAATAAATGCAAAAAAATTTTAAAAATTAAAAAACATCATCCAGGCTTCATTTCAATTTGAAACGGGTCAGGATAGGCCGAAAAATAGAGAAGAAAAAAAATTTCATTCCTATCCGTTCGACCCCGACCCGAGTAAAAAAATTCAAAAATAAATGCATAAAAATTTTAACAATTAAAAAACATCATCCAGGCTTCATTTAAAGACGAAACGGGTCAGGATAGGCTGAAAAATAGAGAACAAAAAAAATTTCATTCCTATCCATTCGAACCCTACCCGAGTAAAAAAATTCAAAAATAAATGCATAAAAATTTTTAAAATTAAAAAACATCATCCAGGCTTCATTCAAAGACGAAACGGGTCAGGATAGGCTGAAAAATAGAGAACAAAAAAAATTTCATCCCTATCCGTTCGAACCCGACCCGAGTTAGAAAATTCAAAAATAAATGCAAAAAAATTTTAAAAATTAAAAAACATCATCCAGGCTTCATTTCAATATGAAACGGGTTCCAGGATAGGCCGAAAAATAAGAGAAGAAAAAAATTTTTCTTCCTATCGTTCTCGAACCCGACCCGAGTTATAAAATTCAAAAATAAATGCATAAAAATTTTTAAAATTAAAAAACATTATCCAGGCTTCATTTCAAGACGAAACGGGTCAGGACAGGCTGCAAAATAGAGAAGAAACATAATTTCATTACTAACCGTTCGAACCCGACCCGAGTTAGAAAATTCAAAAATAAATGCAAAAATTTTAAAAAATTAAAAAACTCATCCAGGTTCATTCAATATGAAAGGTCGGTATAGACCGAAAATAGATGAAAAAATTATTCCTATCCAGTTCGAACCCGACCCCGAGTTCACAAAAAATTCAAAATATTGCAATAAAAAATTTTAAAAATATAAAAAAATCATCCAGGCCTTCATTCTCATAGACGACAACAGGTCAGGTTACAGGCCGCAAATACGCTTCTATGGAGAACAAAAATAACTTCATTCCTAACGTTCGAAGCCCGAACACCGAAGTTAGAAAATTAAAAAAGAAATTGCAAAAAATTTAAAAATTTAAAAAATACATTCATCCCAGGCTTTCATATTCAATATGAAAAGGCGGGTCAGGATGGCTGAAAATAAAGGAACAAAAAAATATTCATTTCCTAACCGATGTAATCGAACCCGACCCGAGTAAGAAAATTAAAAAATAAATGCAAAAAAATTTTAAAAATTAAAAAACATCATCCAGGCTTCATTTCAATATGAAACAGGTTAGGATAGGCCGAAAAATAGAGAAGAAAAAAAATTTCACTCCTATCCGTTCGAACCCGACCCGAGTTAAAAAATTGAAAAATATTGCAAAAAAATTTTAAAAATTAAAAAAATCATCCAGGCTTCATTTCAAGACGAAACGGGTCAGGACAGGCTGCAAAATAGAGAAAAAAATAACTTCATTCCTAACCGTTCGAACCCGACCCGAGTTAGAAAATTCAAAAATAAATGCAAAAAAATTTTAAAAATTAAAAAACATCATCCAGGGTTCATTTCAAGACGGAACGGGTCAGAACATGCCGAAAAATAGAGTACAAAAAATATTTCATTCCTATCCGTTCGAACCCGACCAGTGTTAGAAAATTCAAAAATGAATGCAAAAAAATTTTAAAAATTAAAAAACATCATCCAGGCTTCATTTCAATAGGAAACGGTTCAGAACATGCCGAAAAATAGAGTACAAAAAATATTTCATCCCTATCCGTTCGAACCCGACCCGAGTTAGAAAATTCAAAAATAAATGCAAAAAAATTTTAAAAATTAAAAAACATCATCCAGAATTAATTTCAATCTGAAACGAGTCAGCATAGGCCGAAAAATAGAGAAGAAAAAAAATTTCTTTCCTATCCGTTCGAACCCGACCCGAGTAAAAAAATTCAAAAATAAATGCACAAAAATTTTAAAAATTAAAAAACATCATCCAGGCTTCATTTAAAGACGAAACGATTCAGGATAGGCTGAAAAATAGAGAACAAAAAAAATTTCATTCCTATCCGTTCGAACCCGACCCGAGTAAAAAATTTCAAAAATAAATGCATAAAAATATTAAAAATTAAAAAACATCATCCAGGCTTCATTTAAAGACGAAACGGGTCAGGATAGGCTGAAAAATAGAGAACAAAAAAAATTTCATTCCTATCCGTTCGAACCCGACCCGAGTTAGAAAATTAAAAAATAAATGCAAAAAAATTTTAAAAATTAAAAAACATCATCCAGGCTTCATTTCAATTTGAAACGGGTCAGGATAGGCCGAAAAATAGAGAAGAAAAAAAATTTCATTCCTATCCGTTCGAACCCGACCCGAGTTAGAAAATTCAAAAATAAATGCATAAAAATTTTAAAAATTAAAAAACATCATCCAGGCTTCATTTCAATATGAAACAGGTTAGGATAGGCCGAAAAATAGAGAAGAAAAAAAATTTCAATCCTATCCATTCGAAACCGACCCGAGTAAAAAAATTCAAAAATAAATGCATAAAAATTTTAAAAGTTAAAAAACATCATCCAGGCTTCATTTCAATAGGAAACGGTTCAGAACTGGCCGAAAAATAGAGATGAACAAAAATTTCATCCCTATCCGTTCGAACCCGACCCGAGTTAGAAAATTCAAAAATAAATGCAAAAAAATTTTAAAAATTAAAAAACATCATCCAGGCTTAATTTCAATATGAAACGGGTCAGGATAGGCTGAAAAATAGAGAAGAAAAAAAATTTCTTTCCTATCCGTTCGAAACCGACCCGAGTAAAAAAATTCAAAAATAAATGCATAAAAATTTTAAAAATTAAAAAACATCATCCAGGCTTCATTTAAAGACGAAACGGGTCAGGATAGGCTGAAAAATAGAGAAGAAAAAAATTTCATTCCTATCCGTTCGAACCCGACCCGAGTTAGAAAATTCAAAAATAAATGCAAAAAAATTTTAAAAATGAAAAAACATCATCCAGGTTTCATTTCAATATGAAACGGGTCGGGATAGACCGAAAAATAGAGAGGAAAAAAATTTCATTCCTATCCGTTCGAACCCGACCCGAGTTAAAAAATTTCAAAAATAAATGCAAAAAAATTTTAAAAATTTAAAAAAATCATCCAGGCTTCATTTCAAGACGAAACGGGTCAGGACAGGCTGCAAAATAGAGAACAAAAATAACTTCATTCCTAACCGTTCGAACCCGACCCGAGTTAGAAAATTCAAAAATAAATGCAAAAAAATTTTAAAAATTAAAAAACATCATCCAGGCTTCATTTCATTATGAAACGGGTCAGGATAGGCCGAAAAATAGAGAAAAAAAAAATTTCATTCCTATCCCGTTTCGAATCTACCCGAGTTACACATTAAAAAATAAATGCAAAAAAGTTTTAAAAATTAAAAACATTCATCCAGGCTTTCATTTCAAAAATGAAATCGGGTCAGATTAGGCCGAAAAAATAGAGGAAGCAAAAAATTTCATTTCCTAATCCGTTCGAACCCGCCCGAGCTTATCAAAATTCATAGAATATATGCAAAAAAATTTTTAAAAATTAAAAACATCATCCAGGCTTCATTTTCAAAGATTGAACGGGTCAGGATAGGCCGAAAAATAGAGAGCAAAAATTTCATTTTTATCCGTTCGACCCGACCCGAGTTAACAAAATTAAAAAATAAAATGCAAAAATTTTAAAAATTAAAACAACATCATCCAAGCTTTCATTTCATGATGATACGGGTCAGGATAGCCCGAAAAATAGAGAATAAAAAAATTTAATTCCTATCCGTTCAATCCCGACCCGAGTTAGAAAATTCAAAAATAAATGCAAAAAAATTCAAAAAATTACAAAACATCATCCAGGCTTCATTTCATGACGAAACGGGTCAGGACAGGCCGAAAATAGAGAATAAAAAGAATTACATTCCTATCCGTTCGTACCCGACCCGAGTTAGAAATTTCAAAAATAAATGCAAAAAAATTCTAAAAATTACAAAACATCATCCGGGCTTCATTTAAAGACAAAACGGGTTAGGACAGGCCGAAAAATAGAGAACAAATAAAATTTCATTCCTATCCGTT
>NW_022155368.1:0-9495 GCF_001633185.2 Quercus lobata | reverse complement strand
ATTTAACCTAGCTATTCTTAAGGTAAAAATAAATCGACTAGAAAGAATTTAATTTTACAATAAGACTTAGACCACTAACATCCTATTGCTTCCACATGTAGAACTTACTGACACGACCACGTACAAGTTCCGAATCCACAAACTACTTCTTTCTTTGGCCTTTGCAACAAAAACACCTACACTTGTGACTTTGACATCCCACTCAAAGGTTTATCAACACGAACTCTCCTGTTTGTGACTCCAAGACCACCCGTGAAGGTTTAGATCATCAGCACCTTTGATAACTAGAGAAGGCAGCAACTTCTACAACACTAGATCTTAAGATTCTTCAAGGCATAACACCGGTAGAAGATATGAGAGAGCTTTTTGGGTACCAAACCCTAGATACAAAGGAGGCACACTCTTCTCTCTTTGAAAAGCCTCACAAAAACGTGCGTAAAGTTTCCTTTATATACTAGAAGAAGTAGATCTGAAATCTTAAGCCTTAATGGGCTTAAACTGCTGTTTGGGTCGACTTAAAATTCTATAGACCCGTATTTTGATCGGTCAAGCCAGTCTTTCGATCGATCGAACCAGGCAAAACAAATGACGTCAACAGGCAACGATAGTGGCACATAGATGGAGATGTAGAAACTTCAGGCGAAGTGTGAGGGTGCGTGGGTCTTTCGATGAAACCGATTCTTTTTCGATGACGTAGATTGGAGAAAGATGATTTCGATGGTGGCGGCGGTGACAGGATCGGAATAACACTTATGGCGCATAAGCCGAGTGGAAAAAATTCATCAAAACTTTGACTGGCACATGGAGGTGCATGAATGGTCAAACGAGGATGATTTCGGCGACATTGAGTAGATCGGTCAAAGATCTACACAATGATATGTCTTATGTCCTAATTGGAGGTCCAATGTGAAAGATCCAATAGAGGTAGTAGTCTTGGTGGTGAAGAGCGAGCTTCTGGCGGTGGAGATTCAACCTTAAGGACCTCTAACGGTGACGGAGCAATCAGGAGAGGGCACCGAAAAGATTTACTAACCGGAGAAGTAGAGGCAGCGGAAAATACCAACAAAGACAAGACTGCAAGACATAAGAAAGTTAGAGCAATGACTCTGCATACCAACTTGGGAATACTGAATGAGCATTATTGTATTTCACCATAATAAAATATACATGAGTGCTTTTATATAGTAAAGGCATAGTGTTTAGTACATAGCATAGTATGCAATACAAGTATGTGTACTATACAAGTAAATAAGGTGGGTCTAAAGCCCATAGTCTATTACATGTTAACAATTAAAAACTAAAAAAGTCATTAGTTGAGGATGAGATGATATGATGAGGTGATATGGTTTAACCAATTAAATTGCACTGCGTCTGCATGGTAAAAAATAGATTTCGACAGTGGTCATATGAATTAAAAAAAAAGTGTTGACGCAGCATCACTACAAGAAAAACGAGCTATTGCGGCGGGTGCGAAAACTGCCGCTATATGTCGCCCATTGCGGCGCGTTTTTGGCCCACCGCTACACATGAGATCTATTGCGGCGTTTTTCATGACCGCCATTATAGGTAGGGTTTTTTGTGGCGTCCTACAACAACGGGACATAAAACCGCCGCAATAGACCTGTTTTAGCGGCGGTAATAGAGCTATAGTGGCGCTCCAAAAACCCCGCCGCAATAGGGATCCTTTTTGTGGCGGGTTGGACCGCCGCAACAGACCCTTAAATTTTCTAGCCCAAATTTTTCTCTCTTTTTTCGCTTTCCTACTTAACGATCAAATGGTAAATTACATCCGATTATTATGAAAATTGACATGCATGTTAAGAACATATAGAAAATGTGATCCAACGATTGGATTTTCAAAATATGAATTCAAAAATAAGTTATTGGTTGGTGTAACATTTTTTAGAGTTACATCAAGTGTAACATCAACCTAACCCTATATTTCTTAATTCGATGTGAATTTTGATAAATCTACCGTTAGATTACATTATCTTCATATATTTTTCATGCTTACAAAATTTCAAGGTGATCAAAAATTAATAGTCATGTCATCAATCAATTGTTTCAATTCAAGTTTTTGTAGTTTAAAATAACGCATAAAAGATGAGTTTAAATATCAAATGGTAAATTACATCCGATTGGCATTAAAATTGGCATGTATGTTAAGAACATATATAAAATGTGATCCAACAGCTGGATTTTCAAAAGATGAATTCAAAAATAAGTTATTGGTTAGTGTAACATTTTTTAGAGTTACATCAAGTGTAACTTGAACCCAACCCCACATTTCTTAATTCGAGGTGAATTTTGACAAATCTACCGTTAGATTACATTATTTTCAAATATTTTTGATGCCTACAGAATTTCAAGGTGATCAAAGATTAATAGTCATGTCATCAATCAATTGTTTAAATTCAAGTTTTTGTAGTTTAAAATAACGCATAAAAGATGAGTTTAAAGATCAAATGGTAAATTACATCCGATTGACATGAAAATTGGCATGAATGTTAAGAATATATAGAAAATGTAATCCAACGGTTGGATGTTCAAAATATGAATTCAACAATAAGTTATTGGTTGGTGTAACATTTTTTAGAGTTATATCACGTGTAACTTGAATCCAACCCTATATTTATTAATTCGATGTGAATTTTGACAAATCTACCGTTAGATTACATTTTATTCATATATTTTTCATACTTACAAAATTTCAAGGTGATTAAAGATTAATAGTCATGTCATCAATCAATTCTTTAAATTCAAGTTTTTGTAGTTTAAAATAATGCATAAAAGATGAGTTTAAAGATCAAATGGTAAATTACATCCAATTGGCATGAAAATTGGCATGCATGTTAAGAAAATATAGGAAATGTGATCCAATGGTTGGATTTTCAAAATATGAATTCAACAATAAGTTATTGGTTGGTTTAAAATTTTTTAGAGTTACATCACGTGTAACTTGAACCCAATCCTATATTTCTTAATTCGTTGTGAATTTTTACAAATATACCGTTAGATTTCATTATCTTCATATATTTTTCATGCTTACAAAATTTCAAGGTGATCAAAGATTAATAGCCATGTCATCAATCAATTGTATAAATTCAAGTTTTTTGTAATTTAAAATAACGCATAAAAGATGAGTTTAAAGATCAAATGGTAAATTACATCTAATTATCATGAAAATTTTCATGGATGTTAAGAACATATAGAAAATGTAATCCAACGGTTGGATTTTCAAAATATGAATTCAACAATAAGTTATTGGTTGGTTTAAAATTTTTTAGAGTTACATCACGTGTAACTTGAACCCAATCCTATATTTCTTAATTCGTTATGAATTTTTACAAATCTACCGTTAAATTGTATTATCTTCATATATTTTTCATGCTTGCAAAATTTTAAGGTAATCAAAGATTAATAGCCATGTCATCAATTAATTGTTTAAATTCAAGTTTTTGTAGTTTAAAATAACGCATAAAAGATGAGTTTAAAGATCAAATGGTAAATTACATCCGATTGGCATGAAAATTGGCATGCATGTTAAGAACATATAGAAACTATGATCCAACGGTTGGATTTTCAAAATATGAATTCAACAATAAGTTATTGGTTGGTGTAACATTTTTTAGAGTTATATCACGTTTAAATTGAACCCAACCCTATATTTCTTAATTCAATGTGAATTTTGACAAATCTACTGTTAAATTACATTATCTTCATATATTTTTCATGCTTACAAAATTTCAAGGTGATCAAAGATTAATAACCATGTCATCAATCAATTGTTTAAATTCAAGTTTTTGTAGTTTAAAATAACGCATAAAAGATGAGTTTAAAGATCAAATGGTAAATTACATCCGATTGGCATGAAAATTGGCATCCATGTTAAGAACATATAGAAAATGTGATCCAACGGTTGTAATTTCAAAATATAAATTCAACAATAAGTTATTGGTTGGTGTAACATTTTTTAGAATTACATCAAGTGTAACTTGAACCCAACCCCACATTTCTTAATTCGATGTGAATTTTGACAAATCTACCATTAGATTACATTATCTTCAAATATTTTTCATGCTTACAAAATTTCAAGGTGATCAAAAATTAATAGTCATGTCATGAATCAATTGTTTAAATTCAAGTTTTTGTAGTTTAAAATAACGCATAAAAGATGAGTTTAAAGATCAAATAGTAAATTACATCCGATTGGTATGAAAATTGGCATGCATGTTTAGAACATATAGGAAATATAATCCAACAGTTGGATTTTCAAAATATGAATTCAAAAATAAGTTATTGGTTGGTGTAACAATTATTAGAGTTACATCACGTGTAACTTGAACCCAACCCTATATTTCTTAATTCAATGTGAAATTTGACAAATATACCGTTAGATTGCATTATCTTCATATATTTTTCATGCTTACAAAATTTCAAGATGATCAAAGATTAATAGCCATGTCATCAATCAATTGTTTAAATTCAAGTTTTGTAGTTTAAAATAATGTATATAAGATGAGTTTAAAGATCGAATGGTAAATTACACCTGATTGGCATGGAAATCGGCCTGCATTTTAAGAACATATAGAACTTGTAATCCAACGGTTGAATTTTCAAAATATGAATTCAATAATAAGTTATTGGTTGGTGTAACATTCAATAATAAGTTATTGACCGCGCTTTTCTCTAAATCTGACTGTTGATTGTGACCATATTTTATAAGAATTAACCTTTCATTACACTCTTCTAATCTAATGGTTAGATTTCAAATCTAAAAATGGCACGTGATGGACATGTGCTATGTACTTGTATGGTTATGTTCTCTCAATTTAACCATCCAATTAGTCATATTATTTTTTTAAAAGTTTTTTGTTTTTTGTTTTTTTATTGTTTTTTTTTTAAATTTTATTTCACAGTGCATTAATAAAATGACCAAGTGACTTCATCAAATTGCAGAATTTTTTTAAAATTTTTTTTTAAAAATAAATATAATTTTTTTTTGTTTTTATCTTATTCTCCTATAATTTCTAAGTACATATCATTTCTAACAAGTCTAACTTAAACTCAAATTCATCATTATCATTAATATTTAATTAAAATTATCATTTTATTTAAATATTAAAACCAAAACCTCTGAAACTTTCACAATTTTTCACATCATCATTTTAATTTTTTAAACTAAATAATGTGAGAGTTTTAATAAGAGTCTCTCTTTCTTTTTTCCTTAATCTTAAAGTTATTTTTTTTTATTTTTTTTATTTTTTTTTTATTTTTTTACGTGAGTTTTTTTTCTTCTTCTTTTTTTTAAAAATAAAAAATAAAAAAAATAAAGTGAGTCCTTTTAAAAAAAAAAAAAAATTCTAACATGCGGTCTATTTAAAAACTAAATAGTGAGAGAGTCCTAATAGGAATCTCTCTCTTTTTTTTCCTTCATCCTAATTTTTTTTTTCTTTGTATTGAAACCTAAAGTGATTCCTTTATATATATATATATACTAGTATTATGCCCGTGCGATGCATGGTTTAATCAAGAATCATGTGTAATCTAAAGAAAATAATAAATATTTTTTTAATTTAATTAAATTTAAATAATAACATATATTTAAGTGGTAAACTCAATTTAATAGTTAAGAATTATAAACAACCCAAATTACTAAACAAAATAAATAAATAAAAGTAGTGAGATTTACATAAGAATTGAATTTTTGCATTTGAAAGTGATGGAGGAGGCACCGAATTTCAACCTATCAAAACAAATGTGTAAATATAAACTTCAAGAAATATTTTTGAGAAATACTAAGAGTTAAGACCTTGGCAATAAGTTTGCATTGATAATTGAAAATAGCTTCATTAGCATTGAGATGTCATAAGAATTAAAAAGTAATACCTTTTTATGAGTTGATCTAGAGAGAGAGGAAAAAGAAAAAAACACCTTTTTGTGAGGTCTGCACATCCTCCTAGGTTATAACTTCAAGGTGTTTAAAACTTTAACGGATCATGCCATATCTTGACCAATATCCTTTTTTAACCCTACACCTTCGATAAATCTCATTTTAGCAATTATTTTCTTATCCAATTCCAGAGTATATTTCAATTGACCCAAACTTGCTAAGCCAACTACACCTTAATTTTTGAGATTTTTATTTCTCTTGAGAATCCTTTGTTGTGATCATATCCCAATAGATTATCGTTGATGAAGATCTAGTTAATTAAGTTCCAACAATTCAAGCTTACTGTAAATAATCACTTTCAAAATTCTAATAACATGAATACTTCCATTTTTTTCTCCTTAGAAAATTTAGGTGAAAGAATAAAGAATACATACCAAAAGTAATGAGGATTGATCATACTTACCAATTATGGAATAAAAATCTTTATGATACATGAAAATAGCATCCATGACTCCACAAATGAGTACGTGCCTCCCTCCATGGCCAAATAGAGATGGTCAAAATAACAAAGCTTTTCAAAGTTCCCTTCAAAATCTATAGCTTTAAAGAGTTCCAATATAGTTAGTTGTAGTATAAATAATATGATGTATTTTATGAACATAATGAAACAAAAAAGAAGAAAAAAAATTACAGGATAGAGTTAAATAACCTTGGAGAGGAAATAGAACCTATAGCTTTCATTATAGGCATCCTTAAAATATATACAAAAAAAAAAATAATAATAATAACAATACAAAAAATATAACCTTCATGAACAGTCCGAATGAGAAGTTTGAGGGAGGCAGAGCAAAAATATTTATAATTTTTTTTTCCTGATTGATTTTTATTCCCTATGATCTAATCGCAAGTTTTAGATATACTTGAAGGTAAGCAAAAATTGCAGCAATTTTTTTTAGATAGACACAAAATCTTAATTGTTCTTATCAACTTTTCCTCTACTAATCTTTGGATAAATACAAAATTTTACTTTTTCTTTTCAACTTTCCTCTATTTAGCTTAATATTGATATCAACATTTTTTTTTTCCTTAACTTTATGAATAATTGTAACACGGTGGGAAAGATTAATTATTAAGAGTTTGAGTTTGAGACAGAGAGTTTAATTAGAATTAAGGATTTCAATCTTTGTATATCTCCATAGAAACCACAACATATAAAGCACTTCAATTATAACATACGGATTCAATGAAACAACACATGTTCATAATTCAAGATTGAAATCTATTCAATCACACATATTCGTCCAGCCAAAAACAAAAACAACTGGCAATGTTATAATAAAGCTTTAATAAAACATCGATTCTACACGTCCCTTGATTGGCAATGTTATAGATTTCAATCTATTCTATAATTATGGTTTGACAATGTTGGATTTTTATCCACTTAGAAATTATAGTTGAAGAAAACTTATATATATATTTTTCCTTAAAATCTCAAAATCTAAGAAAATTTCTCCAATTTGATGTCACCACTTGGCGCAACCACGGCATCTAAGCCCAACTTTTATTATATATATATATATATATATATATATATATATATAAAATCAAATGTGAGGTCTAATTAAAAAAAATTATAATTATTTTTTTAATCCTAATCCTAAAGTAAGTCAAAATTTTCAGTTTTATATGATATATAGATAATAATAATGATCAACAAAAACTTATGTTGCCTTAGTGGTTAACACGCGTGCCATTTATATTTTTCAAGGTCCCCATCCATGGTTCTAACCTATTTATCAAGGTCCCCATCCATGGTTCTAACCTCCATGACAGCTTTTTTTTTTTTAAGTTACTATTATCAAAACTAAGTCGTTTTGGTTCTATTTAAAACTAAACATAAAAAAAACCCTTATCGTCTCTTTCTCATTCAGCCGCCCTCCTCATTCCCCATCCCCTGTCTCCCTCTTAGAGCATCTCTAGTAGATTCTCCAAATTTTTGTACTATTGGGAGAATGAACAGTAAGTTTTACATTTAACTACCCACTTTTTCAAATCTACTTTCCAACAGATTCTCTATCACATTCTCTATCTCATTTAAATATTATTTCTTCATTCATTATTTATTCTTTTTTAATCATCATTTATTCTTTTTTTAACAACTATATTTTTTAATGAGAAGTGTTATGTTCACAATATTTTATGTAATATTTTCACAATAAAATTTATATGGAAAGTTGTTACTAGTTTTAATTTGAACTCACCACTGAAATTATTTTTTTACTCACCAATATTAACTAATAACAATCTATTACTTAAAATTTATTGTGAAAATATTATGGTAATATTTCTTAATTGCTATTTCTTATTTTGAATATTATATTTCCTTTCTTAATTACATCCATACGTTTCTTTTTTTTTTTTTTTTTTTTTTTTTTTTTCTTTTGGCGTTTTCTCCACCACACACGTATCCCACTTATCTCTATCTACCCCTTCTTTTTCTTTTTCTAGTTCATTCCGGATCTCACTATCTCCAGCTCTCTCTTAAGCTCTCTCTTTTTTTCCTTTGTCTATTTCTACTTATTCTAGAACACTCTCTAGCATGATCTTTTGACTTCTATTTCGAGGATTCTGGCATTTTACCCCTAATTTTGAAAAAAATTAGCAACATGCCCCTGTTTGCAAACTATATAGGAGCGTGCCCCTGTTTCGATACTCGATTATCCTAAAATCGAGTTCAATTAAATACTCGATTTGTAGAAAATCGAGTTATGCCCGATCAAACTTAAAAAAAAAATAAAAAAAAAAAAATTTCCATAGAACTCGAGTTTCAGGAAATCGAGTTCCATGCAAAAAAAATTTTTATAAGTGTGATTGCTCTATATTCAGGGAGCCCTATAGTGGCGTTTTTAAGCCCTATAGTGACGTTTTAAAGCCCTATAGCGGCGTTTTCCTGCAAATATTTTTAGAAGTGTGATTGGCCCATATTCACGGTGCCCTATAGTGGCGTTTTTAAGCCCTATAGTGACGTTTTAAGGCCCTATAGCGGCGTTTTTTTGCAAAATTTTTTATAAGTGTAATCGCTTTGTTCTGGGTGCCCTATAGTGGTTTTTTTTAGGCCCTATAGTGACGTTTTTAAGCCCTATAGCGGCGTTTTCCTGCAAAAAATTTTTATAACTCCCCATACCAAGTTCAAGGGGCCCTATAGTGGCATTTTTAAGCCCTATAGTGACGTTTTAAAGCCTTATGGCGGCGTTTTGGAACTCGACTTCCCTAAAATCGAGTTCTATGCTTGTTTTTTTTTTTTTTTTTTTTTTTTTTGTTTTATTTGAAATAACTCGATTTTCTACGAATCGAGTATTTTAATGAAACTCGATTTTAAAGTAATCAAGTATCGAAACAGGGGCATATCCCTATATAGTTTCGAAAAAGGGACATATTGCTAATTTTTTTCAAAATTAAGGGCAAAAGACTAGAATCTCCTTTCTATTTCTGCTTCTATTTTCTTTCCTCTTCAGCCACTTCACACACACACACACACAGAGCCGACATGGCCTTCGTCTATCCTTTTTTTTTTTTTTTCCTGTTTCACTTTGTTGTTACGA
>NW_022155367.1:0-9548 GCF_001633185.2 Quercus lobata | reverse complement strand
TTATCTGGTTCCGGGGTATATATCTATTTATTTCTTACTATAATATCCTGTTTTGACTGTATCGTACTATGTGTCATTTAATAACCCAAAAGAAATCCCTTATCCCCATCTAATTTTAAATGGAGGAATTTCAAGGATATTTAGAACTCGATAGATTTCGGCAACACAACTTCCTATACCCACTTATCTTTCGGGAATATAGTTATGCACTTGCTCATGGTCATGGTTTAAATAGATACATGTTGTTGGAAAATATAGGTTATGATAATAAATCTAGTTTACTGATTGTAAAACGCTTAATTACTACAATGTATCAACAGAATTATTTGATAATTTCTGCTAATGATTCTAAACAAAATCCATTTTTTGGGTACAACAAGAATTTGCATTCTAAAATTCTATCAGAAGGATTTGCAATCATTGTGGAAATTCCATTTTATCTACGATTAATATCTTCTTTAGAAGGGGCAGAAATCGTAAGATTTTACAATTTACGATCCATTCATTCAATATTTCCCTTTTTAGAGGAAAAGTTCCCACATTTAAATTATTCGGCGGATATACTAATACCCTACCCTGCCCATCTGGAAATATTGGTTCAAACCCTTCGTTACCGGGTGAAAGATGCTTCTTATTTGCATTTATTGCGGTTCTTTCTTCATGAGTATTCTAATTGTAACAGTCTTATTATTACAAATAAATCTATTTCCATTTTTTCAAAAAGTAATCCGAGATTCTTTTTATTCCTATATAATTCTTATATATGTGAATATGAATCCATCTTCCTTTTTCTCCGTAACCAATCTTCTCATTTACGATTAACATCTTCTGGAGTCCTTTTTGAACGACTCTGTTTCTATAGAAAAATAGAACATTTTGCCGAAGTCTTTGCTAATGATTTTCCGGTCATCCCATGCTTTCTCAAGGATCCTTTCATGCATTATGTTAGATATCAAGGAAAATCAATTCTGGCTTCCAAAGACACACCTCTTCTAATGAATAAATGGAAATCTTACCTTGTCAATTTATGGCAATGTCATTTTGATGTATGGTCTCACGCGGCAAGTATCCGTATAAACCAATTATCCAAGCATTCCCTCGATTTTTTGAGTTACTTTTCAAGTGTTCGACGAAATCCTGCAGTGGTGCGGAATCAAATGCTAGAAAATTCATTTCTACTAAATAATGCTCCCAATAAACTCGATACAATAGTTCCAATTATTCCTATGATTGGATCATTGGCTAAAGCGAAATTTTGTAACGCAGTAGGGCATCCAATTAGTAAGCTGACTCGGGCCGATTTATCGGATTTTGAGATTATCAATCGATTTTTGCATATATGCAGAAATCTTTCTCATTATTACAGCGGATCCTCAAAAAAAAAGAATATGTATCGAATAAAATATATACTTCGGCTTTCTTGTGTTAAAACTTTGGCCCGTAAACACAAAAGTACTGCACGCGCTTTTTTAAAAAGAGTGGATTCGGGATTCTTCCAAGAATTCTTTACCGAGGAAGGGGGGGTTATTTCTTTGATCTTCCCAAGAGCTTCCTTTGCTTTGCGAAGGTTATATAGCGGGCGAGTTTGGTATTTGGATATTATTTTCATCAATGGTCTGTCCAATCACGAATGATTGGTTATGAGACCTTGGAAATGGTACTTATTCTTAAATGAATGAAGAGATAACAAAAAAATGAATTAATTTCTATTATGAAATGTTTATGCAGTAAGAGTAGAGGTTGATCGACTAAGTATTCGACTTTCTTATTAGAGTCCCCTCTAGGAAATGCACTGAGTGTTAAATGTATACATAGGGAAAGCCATGTGCGATGAAAGATGCAAGCATGGCTTGGGGAGGGATTTTTTACCTACTTTTTAACAAGTAAATTATCTACTCCATCCGACTAGTTCCGGGTTCGAGTCCCGGGCAACCCATTCGAATATCTAAATTATATGTATGGAAATCCGAATTCTATTTTTTTTTTGAATGAATGAAATGAGTTAAAAAAATCTGATGAATCCAGCTAGATAATATAGATTGATCGATTTTGATATCGGTTGACACGGGTATATAAGTCATTTGATAGTTGTAACCACCTCCTTATCTATTTCTATTTCTAGAGATGTCTGATGTTGACCTTCTGTTCATATTAAAACGAACTATTACCTGACTGCATTTTAGAGGACCCGAAGCGAAGCCTATGGTCTTCTGTCAACTGGATACCGCACTGAACCTGTCTTTCATTGCTGTTGACGTTTTTATCACCCTACTACGCACTTCTGTATCTATGTTCTTCGCTCCCGTGGATATTGCTTCTTCGTGAACCTGTTCGTTTCTCTACTATACGAATAATTTTTTCTCCTTCATTCCTAACTCTGCAGCTATAGTTTGCCTTTACCAACTATGGAAGCTGTTCCGTTGATGACATGTTATACAATGGCGTCCTTATGAGCTAATTGTTCTACACTTTTACTTGGTGTGTTTTCATTGTCGTGGTGAGACTTAGTTTGCCTTGGTATCGCCCTTGGATGCTGTTGCATATTTCACTCCAGTTGCTCTGCAAACTGCGTTTTTTGTATATCCATTGTCAAGGAGTTTTCTGACGGTATGCCTCTAGGAATTTCTGGTACTTTCAACTTCATGATTGTATTCCAGGCTGAGCACAACATCCTTATGCACCCATTTCACATGTTAGGTGTAGCTGGTGTATTCTGCGGTTCCCTATTCAGTGCTATGCATGGTTCCTTGGTAACTTCTAGTTTGATCAGGGAAACCACAGAAAATGAATCTGCTAACGAGGTTACAGATTCGGTCAAGAGGAAGATAACATTATAATATCGAGTTTAGCTGCCATGGTTTTTGGCGATTGATTTTCCAATATGCTATAGTTTCAACAATTCTCTTTTTAAATTTTTCCTAGCGGCCTTGGTTCTAGTAGTCAGATTCTGGTTCAACCGCTTTAAGTAACAAGCAACTATGAGCTTTAAACTTAATGATTTCAATTTTCAACCAATCTTGTAGTTTGAAAAGTATGATGGTCAGAGTTGTCGATACGATGTGAGCTAATCATAGACTAATACTCTAAGGTCGCTGATATTACTTATAACATCGTTGCTAACTTCCGGTATGAGCAGTAGTTATGCAATGAACGTAAATTGCCATAATGTTCCCTCGTAATTGTACTTTGACTGATGAGTCACGCTAGAAAAACCCGCTATCTAGCAGTATAGGATAACGACTCAAGCGTGCTATTAGTGGATATACCTGAGTTATTGATTAAATAAGAATAAAATAAGGAGGGAGCATGTAAGATCAAGCGTCAAGAGTTCTCAACAACAGGAGAAGGGGAAGGCTAAGGTTGTCCCTCAGGAGAGGAGGGACTTCAGGTCGGACCGATACAACAATAATAAACCCCAAAGAGATTTTGCAGGGCAGTCTGGGCCTACGGCTCCATAGATGGTTAACACAGTGTTCCGAGAACCAGTACATCAAGTCTTGGAGAAGATCAAAAACGAGCCGTACTTCAAATGGCTAAACAAGGTGGAAGGAAACCCCATGAGACTCAACTAAAGCCTTCATTGCCAGTACCACCAAGAACGAGGATATACCACTGAGGACTGTAGAACTTTGTGAAATCATCTGGAGTAGCCGGTCAGAGATGGAAGGTTAAGACAATTTTTATATCGGCCTAATGGGCAAGAAGACAAAGCAGGGTTAAGGGCTCAAGGGAATGCTTCTTCAAGGCCCCCTTTGGGCACCATTAATGTCATCTTTGCTGCTCCTAGTAAAACTGATTCTTATCCCTCCAGGGTGATGTCTGTAGCTTGACTACCTGCCAAGGACTTTAATTCTGAGCCGAAGAGGGCTAAAGTGGAGATCCAACAGGCGTTGAATTTCTCGGATGAGGATAAGGTTGGAACCATACAGCCACATGATGATGCTTTGGTGGTCACCCTTAGGATAGGAGGGTATGATGTGAAGAGGATATTGGTAGACCAGGGCAGTGGTGTAGAGATTATGTACCCTGACTTGTACAAGGGGCTGAATTTGAGGACCGAAGATTTGACAGCCTATGATTCACCTTTGGTAAGTTTTAATGGGAAAGTTGTCATTCCAAGGGGTCAGATTAGACTACCCGTACAGGCAGGTTCAAAGATAGTGGAGGTAGACTTCATTATGGTGGATGTTTATTCTCCTTACACAGCCATCGTGGCCAGACCCTAGCTTCATGCCCTGGGTATCGTTTCTTTAACTCTGCACTTGAAGGTGAAGTATTCCTCAAGGAACTAGATTGAAGAACTTGTTGGGAGCCAATCCATGATTAGGCAGTGCCTAATGGCTACAATTTTGCATCAGCCTGAGGTTGAGTCCTCGGCCTCTACTGAGGGGGGCTCATAGCAATCAAAGACTCTGGTGTTACCTATCAATGGGCCAGCCGAGGAGGTGAAATATGAGGATTTAGAGAAAATTGTTGTAGGTGATGATCCAAAGAAGTTTTTTCAAGTTGGGACTCAGTTGCCTCCTCAAGAGAAGGAAGAGCTGATAGAGTTTCTTAGGAGGAACGTTGATATGTTCGCATGGAGTACTTACGAAACTCCAGGAGTGGATCCGAACTTCATCTGCCATCATTTGAATGTCAATCCATCTATCACCCAAGGAAGCAACCACCTTGACACTCATCTAAGGATCATCATGATGTTGTAAAAAACGAGGTGATGAAACTTAAGTAGGCTAGGACTATTAAGAAATTTTTTTACCTTAAGTGGTTGGACAATACTGTAGTGGTGAAAAAGAAAAATGGGAAGTGGCAAGTGTGTGTGGATTTCATAGATTTGAATAAGGCTTGTCCAGAAGACCATTTTCCTTGTCTTGGATAGACCAACTAGTAGATGCAACTGTAGGTCATCTTCGGATGAGTCTTTTAGATGCCTTTTAGGGATACCATCAAATACCATTAGCCTTGGGTGATTAGGAAAAAACAGTTTTTGTCACTCCTATTGGAAATTACCATTACAAGGTGATGTCTTTTGGTTTGAAAAATGCAGGGTCCACCTATCAGAGGATGATGACTAGGATGTTTGAGCCACAATTGGGAAAGAATATTGAGGTCTATATAGGTGACATGGTGGTGAAAAGTAAGGTGGTGTCCGAGCATGTGGGAGACCTCGGGGATATTTTTGAAATACTAAGGAAACACAAGCTGCACCTTAATGCTTCCAAGTGCTCTTTTGATATTGGTTCAGGAAATTTCTTAGACTATATGGTCACTCACCATGGAATTAAGGTTAATCCTGATCAAATTAAGACAATTAACAGTCTACAACCATCTCAGAATCCCAAGGAGGTCCAAAAACTAACAGAAATGACTACTGTTTTAAACTTATTTATCTCTCGGTCAGTAGACAGGTGTAGGCCTTTCTTTCAGTTATTGAACAGGTGGAAGGGGTTTGAAGGGACCGAGGATTCTGTCCGGGCTTTCCAGCAATTGAAGGAATACCTTTCTCTGCCACCCATCATGTCCAGACCCGAGGTGGATGAGATTTTGTTTGCTTAAATTGCAGTGGCCTCCCACGCAGTGAGTTTGGTGCTGGTATGGGTTGATAATGGTGTGCAGAGGCTAGTTTACTATGTGAGCAAGTCACTACATGAGGTCGAGATCTGTTACCTACCATTAGAGAATGTCATTTTGTCGGTGATGCATGCTACGCGTAAGCTCCCCCATTACTTTCAATCACACACAGTTGTTGTCCTAACCCAACTTCCGCTCAGATCTTTACTCAGGAGTGCTAATTATACTGGAGGATTGCCAAGTGGGGAACGATCCTAGGGGCTTTGATATCAAATACATGTCTTGCACCTCGGTCAAGGGTTAGGTCCTTGCTAATTTGGTGGCTGAGTTCGCTGAGTCCCCATTAGAAGAAAGAGTGGAGAAGTAGGACATGGATGGAAAATCAGTTGGCTTAATCTCCCTGCAAGAGCCTTTATCCTAGAGGGTATATGTTGATGGTGCAGCAAACCAAAGGGGGGAGTAGGGCTAGTTCTGGTGTCTCTTGAGAATATTACTATTGAGAAATCCTTAAGATTGGACTTTTTGGCCACAAACAACGAGGCTGAGTATAAGGCTTTGTTGATGGGAATGGTTATGGTTCAAAAAATAGGTGGAAAGGTAGTAGAGATATTTTCAAATTCAAGATTGGTCGTAGGCCAGGTGAAGGGGAAATTAGAGGCCAGGGATGTGAGAATGCAAGAATATTTGAATCAGGCTAGGCACTTGCAATCAGGATTTGAATCTTTCAGCTTGTTACATATCTCGTGGAGCAGAAACACACATACGGACTCTCTGACCACTCTTGCAACCTCCTTGGTGCAGGGCTTACCTTGGATCATCCTTGTTAAGGACTTGTGCAAGCCTACGGGGATGAAGGGAGAGATGGTCTACATCCATCAGATTAGGGTAAGGCCCAGCTGGATGGACCTTATAATGTTATTCCTTAAGAAGGATACCTTGCCCGAGGAGAAATCAAAAGCTGACAAGGTACGAAGAAAGGCTCCTCAGTTTTGGATGTCCGAGGACCAAAAATTGTACAAACACTCTTTTTCTGGGCCATACTTACTATCCATACACCCAAAAACATCAGAGCTACTCTTAGAGGAGCTACATGAAGGGATTTGTGGATGCCACACAAGAGGCAGCTCTTTGTCTCACAGGACCCTCACTCATAGATATTGGTGGCTGAATATGTAGAAGGAAGCACAAGAGTATGTGAAGAAGTGTGACCAATGCCAAAGATTCGCCCCAAACATTCACCAACCAGAAGGATCCTCAATCCTCTGTCTAACCCTTGGCCATTTGCTCAGTGGGGCTTGGACATCGTAGGCCCTTTCCCTAAGGCAGCAGGGAATAAGAGATATCTGATAGTCGACATAGATTATTTTACTAAATGGGTTGAAACTGAACCATTGGCAAATATCAAGGATGTGGATGCTAAGAGATTTGTTTAGAAGAATATTGTCACTCAGTTCGGGGTCTTTCACACCCTCATCTCGAACAATAGCCTTCAATTTGATAGGAAGGCCTTCAGGAAGTACTGTTATGACCTGGGAATTACAAATAGATATTCCACCCCGGCTTATCCACGAGGGAATGGACAAGCCTAGGTTATCAATAAGGTCATCGTGAACGGACTCAAGAAGAGGTTGGATGATGCGAAGAGAAAATGGGTGGAAGAGTTGTCCCACTTCCTTTGGATATATCGGACCACACCTCGCAGGTCAACAGGGGAGACACCATTTTCAATAACTTATGGTGTCGAGGCTATAATCCCTCTAGAGATTGGATTCCCCATGCTAAGAATGAGTTCTTTCACTCCAAGCAACAATGATTGGTTGTTAGGGAAGAGTTTAGACTTAATTGAAGAACGAAGAGAAAATGATATAGTCCAATTGGCCTATTATCAACACAAGCTCAAGCAAGGGTATGAGGCCAACGTGAAACTAAGACCACTAGCACCTGGAGACTTGGTGTTAAGAAAAGTTTTGGGTACTGCCAAGAACCCAGCCTGGGGAAGTTAGGGCCTAATTGGGAAGGATCATATCGCATCACGTCAGTGGTTGGAATAGGTGCATATTTTCTTGAAGATCTAGATGAAAACGTTGTACCACACCCCTGGAATGTAAACAACCTGAGAATATATTATTATTAATGAAAGCTTTCTTTACCATATTTGGGTTTATTATATTGTGCGCCATGCTTTCCACACTATTTGTTTGAATATCAAATAGAACCTCGGTCATGCCGGTCTCCTTAAATCACATACTTTGGGTAAATTGATATTCTAAGTTATTTTCCTAAGTATTAAACAGAACCTTGGTCATGCCTAGCTCCTCGAACCACATATCTTGGGTAAATTGATATTTTGGGTTAACTATCTGAGTATTAAATAGAACCTTAGCTATGCCTGGCTCTTCGGACCACATGCTTTGGGTAAATTAATATTTTTTATCATTTTTCTGAGTGTTAAACAGGACCTTAGCTATGTCTGACTCCTTAGACCACATGCTTTGGGTAAATTAATACTTCCTGGTATCTTTCTAAGTATTAAACAGAACCTTAGTTATGCTTGGTTCCTCGGATCACATACTTTGAGTAAATTAATACTTAATGACATCTTTCTAAGTATTAAACAGAACTTTAGTTATGCCTGATTCCTCGAACCACATACTTTGGATAAATTAATACTTAATGACATCTTTCTAAGTATTAAATAGAACCTTAGTTATGCCTAGTTCCCCGGACCACATACATTGGGTAAATTAATACTTAATGACATCTTTCTATGTATTAAAAAGAACCTTAGCCATGCCTGGTTCCTCGGACCACATCCTCTAGGTAAATTAATACTCTATGACATTCTATCAAATGTTAAACAGAACTTCAGTCATTTCTGGATCCTCAGACCACATACTGTGGCTAAATTAACATTTCCTATCATTTTACCAGATATCAAATAAAGCCTTAGTTATTTCAAGCTCCTCAAACTACATGCCTAAAGTAAATTAGTACTTCTTATTTCTTTAAATATCAAACAGAATCAACCACTCTACATGGCAAAGATCTTTACTATGGTAACATGTTCAGAAAGAAAAAAGGGGAATGCTCATGAGCATCACTTAAAGCATTTGTAAGAATATCTGTGTCTGTTTGAGAATTAATTGCTCCTCTAGTCCATTAAACTTACTAATGAATTGAGGGTTGAGTAGAGTTAACTCTGTATGTATACTACATCAATGTGTTTGTTTTTAAAGTTAAAGTTATACTTTGTCGAGATGGAGGACTTGGTAAGTTTAACATGTCTTGCTACTGATCATGTGATATGTGAGAGTTATGCTGCCACTTATGCGGATCAATAAGTCTAGTTATACCTCATTATCACATTTTTATCAAGTGTTGAATGAAACAGAGATTATGTTTGGATCAATATAAACATAATAAGTATAAAAGAAAGACTTACAGTTTTCATTAATATTGAGCCTCTGAAAAGGCAAGTAGATTACAAAAGGCTGACATGATTACAAAGCTCGGAAACAAAAACAACAAAAAAAGGAAGAAGAAAAAGATAACCTAGGACTTCATTTTTATTACAAGTTTATCTTTTGGATTCTTAGGAGGCTGGGTAGATGCTACCATGGTGGACACTTGGGTCTTGCCTTTGGCATCTTCCTTTGAAGGTATGGGGAGGGTGGCCAGCACAATCTCCATACTTTGAGAAGCCTCTTTTTCCTTTGAAGGGTCTTTGGGGGCAACTGGAGGCAAGGCAGCATCATGGACGACTTCTTTATTGATATCCCCCAGCTTTTCGATGTCCTCGACCTGCCCTATTTCCTTGGAGGGGTTGTAGGCTGTAGGGGGAGCTTTGGATGGGCTGGCTTTACCTTCATCTACCTCTGAGGAGACTGGGTTGGCCTTAGAGCCCAAGGAGCCTGAGGTGTATAGGGCTGGGGGGTAGTACACATTCTCTGCTCTCCTAAGGGCAGAGGAGGCCTTAA
>NW_022155366.1:0-9601 GCF_001633185.2 Quercus lobata | reverse complement strand
ACTCGACCCGGGCATGAAAATTCCGAAAAAACTCGCAAAAAAATTCACAAAAAAAAAAAATCCCCTCTCCGGCATTATTTTCAGCCAAAACGGGATGATAGAGAAAAAAATTTTAGCCCGAATCCCGTTCATACTCGACCCGGGCAAGAAAATTCCTAAAAAAAAGCAAAAAAATTCAAAAAATTAAAAAACCTCTTTCCAGCATTATTTTTACCCAAAACGGGATGAGATGGGCCGAGAAAGCGAGGAAAAAATTTTAGTCCCAAATTCCGTTCATAGTCGACCAAGGCAAGAAAACTACGACGAAATTCGAAAAAAAATTCAAAAAATTAAAAAACCTCTCTCCTGCATTATTTTTTGCCAAAATGGGATGAGATAGGCCGAGAAAGCGAGGAAAATATTTTAGTCCCGAATTCCGTCCATACTCGACCCGGGCAAGAAAATTACGAAAAAAATAGCAAAAATTTCAAAAAATTAAGAAACCTCTTTCCAGTATTATTTTTAGCCAAAACGGGATGAGATAGCTAGGGCAAGAGAGAAAATCAATTTTAGTCCCGAATTCCGTTCATACTCAATCCGTGCAAGAAAATTCCTAAAAAAAAAGGAAAAAAATTAAAAAACCTCTGTCCGGCTTTTTTTTTTAGCCAAAACGGGGATGAGATAGCCGAGAAAGCTAGAAAAATTTTAGTCCCGAATCTGTTCATACGCCGAACCGGGCAGAAATTTCTCAGAAAAAAATAGCAAAAAAATTCAAAACTGAACAGACCTCTTTCCGGATTTTTTTAGCCAAAACGGGATGAGATATAGGCCGAGAAGAGAAAAAAAAAAATTTTGTCCCGAATTCCAATTCATACTCGACCCGGGCAAGAAAATTCTGAAAAAATTAGCAAAAAATTCAAAATTTAAAAAACCTTCTCTCCGGCATGATCTAGCAAAAACGGGAATTAGATAGGCCGAGAAAACGAAACAATTTTTTGTCCCGAATTCCGTTAATAACTCGACCTCTGGTAAAAAAATTTCGAAAAAAAATATCAAAAAAAAATTAAGAAAATTCAAAACCACTTCCTGGTATTTATTTTTTTGCCAAAGGATGAGATAGGCCGAAAAAGCGAGGAAATATTTTAGTCCCGAAATTCCGTCCTACTCGACCCGGGCAGAAATTACGAAAAAATAGCAAAAATTTCCAAAAAAATAAGAAACCTCTTTCCGTATTATTTTAAGCCAAAGGGATAGATAGCCAGGAAAGAGAAAAACAATTTTTAGTCCAGAATTCCGTTATACTCGACCCGGGAAGGAAAATTCCGAAAGAAATTGCAAAAAATTCAAAAAATTAAAAAGTCTGTTTCCGGTATTATTTTTAGCCAAAACGGGGTGAGACAGGCCGAGAAAGGGAAAAAAAAATTTTAGAACCGAATCAAGTTCATACTCGACCCGGGCAGGAAAATTCCGAAAAAACTCGCAAAAAAATTCACAAAAAAAAAATCCCCTCTTCGGCATTATTTTTAGCCAAAACGGGATGATAGAGAAAAATATTTTAGCCCGAATCCCGTTCATACTCGACCCGGGCAAGGAAATTCCTAAAAAAAAGCAAAAAAATTCAAAAAATTAAAAAACCTCTCTCCTGCATTATTTTTTGCCAAAATGGGATGAGATAGGCCGAGAAAGCGAGGAAAATATTTTAGTCCCGAATTCCGTCCATACTCGACCCGGGCAAGAAAATTACGAAAAAAATAGCAAAAATTTCAAAAAATTAAGAAACCTCTTTCTAGTATTATTTTTGGCCAAAACGGGATGAGATAGCCAGGGAAAGAGTGAAAAACAATTTTAGTCCCGAATTCCGTTCATACTCAATCCGTGCAAGAAAATTCCTAAAAAAAAAGGAAAAAAATTAAAAAACCTCTGTCCGGCATTTTTTTTTAGCCAAAACGGGGATGAGATATGCCGAGAAAGCTAGAAAAAAATTTTAGTCTCGAATTCTGTTCATACACGACCGGGCAAGAAAATTCCGAAAAAAATAGCAAAAAAATTCAAAAACTGAAAAAACGTCTTTCCGACATTATTTTTAGCCAAAACGTGATGAGATAGGCCGAGAAAGAGAAAAAAAAAATTTTGTCCCGAATTCCGTTCATACTCGACCCGGGCAAGAAAATTCTGAAAAAATTAGCAAAAAAATTCAAAAATTTAAAAAATTTCTCTCCGGCATGATTTCTAGCAAAAACGGGATTAGATAGGCCAAGAAAACGAGAAACAATTTTTTGTCCCGAATTCCGTTAATACTCGACCCTGGTAAGAAAATTTCGAAAAAAAATATCAAAAAAATTAAGAAAATTACAAAACCACTTTCTGGTATTATTTTTTGCCAAAATGGGATGAGATAGGCCGAGAAAGCGAGGAAAATATTTTAGTCCCGAATTCCGTCCATACTCGACCCGGGCAAGAATATTACGAAAAAAATAGCAAAAATTTCAAAAAATTAAGAAACCTCTTTCCAGTATTATTTTTAGCCAAAACGGGATGAGATAGCCAGGGAAAGAGAGAAAAACAATTTTAGTCCCGAATTCCGTTAATACTCGACCCGGGAAGGAAAATTCCGAAAGAAATTGCAAAAAAATTCAAAAAATTAAAAACCTCTTTCCGGTATTATTTTTATCCAAAACGGGGTGAGGCAGGCCGAGAAAGGGAAAAAAAAAAATTTTAGTCCCGAATCAAGTTCATACTCGACCCTGGCAAGAAAATTCGGAAAAAACTCGCAAAAAAATTCACAAAAAAAAAAATCCCCTCTTCGGCATTATTTTTAGCCAAAACGGGATGATAGAGAAAAATATTTTAGCCCGAATCCCGTTCATACTCGACCCGGGCAAAGCAAATTCCTAAAAGCAAAAAAAAATCAAAAATTAAGAACCTCTTTCCAGCATTATTTGTACCCAAAACGGTGAGAAGGCCGAGAAAGCGAGAAAAATTTTAGTCCCAATTCCCGTTCATAGTAATGAGCCCGGGCAAGAAAACTAACTACGAAATTCGAGAAAAAAATCAAAAAATTAAAAAAACCTCTCTCCTGCATTAAATTTTTTGCCAAAATCGGGATGAGATGGCCGAGAAAGCGAGGAATTTAGTCCCGAATTCCGTCCATACTCGACCGGGCAAGAAAATACGAAAAATAGCAAAAATTTCAAAAAGTTAAGAAACCTCTTTCCAGTATTATTTTTAGCCAAAACGGGATGAGATAGCCAGGGAAAGAGAGAAAAACAATTTTAGTCCCGAATTCCGTTAATACTCGACCCGGCAGGAAAATTCCGAAAGAAATTGCAATAAAATTCAAAAAATTAAAAACCTCTTTCCGGTATTATTTTTAGCCAAAACGGGGTGAGACAGGCCGAGAAAGGGAAAAAAAAATTTTAGTCCCGAATCAAGTTCATACTCGACCCGGGCAAGAAAATTCCGAAAAAACTCGCAAAAAAATTCACAAAAAAAAAAATCCCCTCTCCGGCATTATTTTTAGCCAAAACGGGATGATAGAGAAAAATATTTTAGCCCGAATCCCGTTCATACTCGACCCGGGCAAGAAAATTCCTAAAAAAAAGCAAAAAAATTCAAAAAATTAAAAAACCTCTTTCCAGCATTATTTTTACCCAAAACGGGATGAGATAGGCCGAGAAAGCGAGGAAAAAATTTTAGTCCCAAATTCCGTTCATAGTCGACCCGGGCCAGAAAACTACGACAAAATTCGAAAAAAAATTCAAAAAATTAAAAAAACTCTCTCCTGCATTATTTTTTGCCAAAATGGGATGAGATAGGCCGAGAAAGCGAGGAAAATATTTTAGTCCCGAATTCCGTCCATACTCGACCCGGGCAAGAAAATTACGAAAAAAATAGCAAAAATTTCAAAAAATTAAGAAACCTCTTTCCAGTATTATTTTTAGCCAAAACGGGATGAGATAGCTAGGGCAAGAGAGAAAAACAATTTTAGTCCCGAATTCCGTTCATACTCAATCCGTGCAAGAAAATTCCTAAAAAAAAAGGAAAAAAATTAAAAAACCTCTGTCCGGCATTTTTTTTTAGCCAAAACGGGGATGAGATATGCCGAGAAAGCTAGAAAAAAATTTTAGTCTCGAATTCTGTTCATACGCGACCGGGCAAGAAAATTCCGAAAAAAATAGCAAAAAAATTCAAAAACTGAAAAAACCTCTTTCCGGCATTATTTTTAGCCAAAACGGGATGAGATAGGCCGAGAAAGAGAAAAAAAAAATTTTGTCCCGAATTCCGTTCATACTCGACCCGGGCAAGAAAATTCTGAAAAAATTAGCAAAAAAATTCAAAAATTTAAAAAACCTCTCTCCGGCATGATTTCTAGCAAAAACGGGATTAGATAGGCCGAGAAAACGAGAAACAATTTTTTGTCCCGAATTCCGTTAATACTCGACCCTGGTAAGAAAATTTCGAAAAAAAATATCAAAAAAATTAAGAAAATTACAAAACCACTTTCTGGTATTATTTTTTGCCAAAATGGGATGAGATAGGCCTAGAAAGCGAGGAAAATATTTTAGTCCCGAATTCCGTCCATACTCGACCCGGGCAAGAAAATTACGAAAAAAATAGCAAAAATTTCAAAAAATTAAGAAACCTCTTTCCAGTATTATTTTTAGCCAAAACGGGATGAGATAGCCAGGGAAAGAGAGAAAAACAATTTTAGTCCCGAATTCCGTTAATACTCGACCCGGGCAGGAAAATTCCGAAAGAAATTGCAAAAAAATTCAAAAAATTAAAAACCTCTTTCCGGTATTATTTTTAGCCAAAACGGGGTGAGGCAGGCCGAGAAAGGGAAAAAAAAATTTTAGTCCCGAATCAAGTTCATACTCGACCCGGCAAGAAAATTCCGAAAAAACTCGCAAAAAAATTCACAAAAAAAAAATCCCCTCTTCGGCATTATTTTTAGCCAAAACGGGATGATAGAGAAAAATATTTTAGCCCGAATCCCGTTCATACTCGACCCGGGCAAGAAAATTCCTAAAAAAAAGCAAAAAAATTCAAAAAATTAAAAAACCTCTTTCCAGCATTATTTTTACCCAAAACGGGATGAGATAGGCCGAGAAAGCGAGGAAAAAATTTTAGTCCCAAATTCCGTTCATAGTCGACCCGGGCAAGAAAACTACGACAAAATTCGAAAAAAAATTCAAAAAATTAAAAAACCTCTCTCCTGCATTATTTTTTGCCAAAATGGGATGAGATAGGCCGAGAAAGCGAGGAAAATATTTTAGTCCCGAATTCCGTCCATACTCGACCCGGGCAAGAAAATTACGAAAAAAATAGCAAAAATTTCAAAAAATTAAGAAACCTCTTTCCAGTATTATTTTTAGCCAAAACGGGATGAGATAGCCAGGGAAAGAGAGAAAAACAATTTTAGTCCCGAATTCCGTTAATACTCGACCCGGGCAGGAAAATTCCGAAAGAAATTGCAAAAAAATTCAAAAAATTAAAAACCTCTTTCCGGTACTATTTTTAGCCAAAACGGGGTGAGACAGGCCGAGAAAGGGAAAAAAAAATTTTAGTCCCGAATCAAGTTCATTCTCGACCCGGGCAAGAAAATTCTGAAAAAACTCGCAAAAAAATTCACAAAAAAAAAAAATCCCCTCCCCGGCATTATTTTTAGCCAAAACGGGATGATAGAAGAAAAATTTTAGCCCGAATCCCGTTCATACTCGACCCGGGCAAGAAAATTCCTAAAAAAAAGCAAAAAAATTCAAAAAATTAAAAAACCTCTTTCCAGCATTATTTTTACCCAAAACGGGATGAGATAGGCCGAGAAAGCGAGGAAAACATTTTAGTCCCAAATTTCGTTCATAGTCGACCCGGGCACGAAAACTACGACGAAATTCGAAAAAAAATTCAAAAAATTAAAAAACCTCTCTCCTGCATTATTTTTTGCCAAAATGGGATGAGATAGGCCGAGAAAGCGAGGAAAATATTTTAGTCCCGAATTCCGTCCATACTCGACCCGGGCAAGAAAATTACGAAAAAAATAGCAAAAATTTCAAAAAGTTAAGAAACCTCTTTCCAGTATTATTTTTAGCCAAAACGGGATGAGATAGCTAGGGCAAGAGAGAAAAACAATTTTAGTCCCGAATTCCGTTCATACTCAATCCGTGCAAGAAAATTCCTAAAAAAAAAGGAAAAAAATTAAAAAACCTCTGTCCGGCATTTTTTTTTAGCCAAAACGGGGATGAGATACGCCGAGAAAGCTAGAAAAAAATTTTAGTCCCGAATTCTGTTCATACGCGACCGGGCAAGAAAATTCAGAAAAAAATAGCAAAAAAATTCAAAAACTGAACAAACCTCTTTCCGGCATTATTTTTAGCCAAAACGGGATGAGATAGGCCGAGAAAGAGAAAAAAAAAATTTTGTCCCGAATTCCATTCATACTCGACCCGGGCAAGAAAATTCTGAAAAAATTAGCAAAAAAATTCAAAAATTTAAAAAACCTCTCTCCGGCATGATTTCTAGCAAAAACGGGATTAGATAGGCCGAGAAAACGAGAAACAATTTTTTGTCCCGAATTCCGTTAATACTCGACCCTGGTAAGAAAATTTCGAAAAAAAATATCAAAAAAATTAAGAAAATTACAAAACCACTTTCTGGTATTATTTTTTGCCAAAATGGGATGAGATAGGCCGAGAAAGCGAGGAAAATATTTTAGTCCCGAATTCCGTCCATACTCGACCCGGGCAAGAAAATTACGAAAAAAATAGCAAAAATTTCAAAAAATTAAGAAACCTCTTTCCAGTATTATTTTTAGCCAAAACGGGATGAGATAGCCAGGGAAAGAGAGAAAAACAATTTTAGTCCCGAATTTCGTTAATACTCGACCCGGGAAGGAAAATTCCGAAAGAAATTGCAAAAAAATTCAAAAAATTAAAAACCTCTTTCCGGTATTATTTTTAGCCAAAACGGGGTGAGACAGGCCGAGAAAGGGAAAAAAAAAATTTTAGTCCCGAATCAAGTTCATACTCGACCCTGGCAAGAAAATTCCGAAAAAACTCACAAAAAAATTCACAAAAAAAAAAATCCCCTCTCCGGCATTATTTTTAGCCAAATCGGGACGATAGAGAAAAAAATTTTAGCCCGAATCCCGTTCATACTCGACCCGGGCAAGAAAATTCCTAAAAAAAAGCAAACAAAGTGAAAAAATTAAAAAACCTCTTTCCAGCATTATTTTTACCCAAAACGATATGAGATAGGCCGAGAAAGCGAGGAAAACGTTTTAGTCCCAAATTCCGTTCATAGTCGACCCGGGCAAGAAAACTACGACGAAATTCGAAAAAAAATTCAAAAAATTAAAAAACCTCTCTACTGCATTATTTTTTGCCAAAATGGGATGAGATAGGCCGAGAAAGCGAGGAAAATATTTTAGTCCCGAATTCCGTCCATACTCGACCCGGGCAAGAAAATTACGAAAAAAATAGCAAAAATTTCAAAAAATTAAGAAACCTCTTTCCAGTATTATTTTTAGCCAAAACGGGATGAGATAGCCAGGGAAAGAGAGAAAAACAATTTTAGTCCCGAATTCCGTTAATGCTCCACCCGGGAAGGAAAATTCCGAAAGAAATTGCAAAAAAATTCAAAAAATTAAAAACCTCTTTCCGGTATTATTTTTAGCCAAAACGGGGTGAGACAGGCCGAGAAAGGGAAAAAAAAATTTTAGACCCGAATCAAGTTCATACTCAACCCGGGCAAGAAAATTCCGAAAAAACTCGCAAAAAAATTCACAAAAAAAAAAATCCCCTCTTCGGCATTATTTTTAGCCAACACGGGATGATAGAGAAAAATATTTTAGCCCGAATCCCGTTCATACTCGACCCGGGCAAGAAAATTCCTAAAAAAAAGCAAAAAAATTCAAAAAATTAAAAAACCTCTTTCCAGCATTATTTTTACCCAAAACGGGATGAGATAGGCCGAGAAAGCGAGGAAAACATTTTAGTCCCAAATTTCGTTCATAGTCGACCCGGGCACGAAAACTACGACGAAATTCGAAAAAAAATTCAAAAAATTAAAAAACCTCTCTCCTGCATTATTTTTTGCCAAAATGGGATGAGATAGGCCGAGAAAGCGAGGAAAATATTTTAGTCCCGAATTCCGTCCATACTCGACCCGGGCAAGAAAATTACGAAAAAAATAGCAAAAATTTCAAAAAGTTAAGAAACCTCTTTCCAGTATTATTTTTAGCCAAAACGGGATGAGATAGCTAGGGCAAGAGAGAAAAACAATTTTAGTCCCGAATTCCGTTCATACTCAATCCGTGCAAGAAAATTCCTAAAAAAAAAGGAAAAAAATTAAAAAACCTCTGTCCGGCATTTTTTTTTAGCCAAAACGGGGATGAGATACGCCGAGAAAGCTAGAAAAAAAATTTTAGTCCCGAATTCTGTTCATACGCGACCGGGCAAGAAAATTCAGAAAAAAATAGCAAAAAAATTCAAAAACTGAACAAACCTCTTTCCGGCATTATTTTTAGCCAAAACGGGATGAGATAGGCCGAGAAAGAGAAAAAAAAAAATTTTGTCCCGAATTCCATTCATACTCGACCCGGGCAAGAAAATTCTGAAAAAATTAGCAAAAAAATTCAAAAATTTAAAAAACCTCTCTCCGGCATGATTTCTAGCAAAAACGGGATTAGATAGGCCGAGAAAACGAGAAACAATTTTTTGTCCCGAATTCCGTTAATACTCGACCCTGGTAAGAAAATTTCGAAAAAAAATATCAAAAAAATTAAGAAAATTACAAAACCACTTTCTGGTATTATTTTTTGCCAAAATGGGATGAGATAGGCCGAGAAAGCGAGGAAAATATTTTAGTCCCGAATTCCGTCCATACTCGACCCAGGCAAGAAAATTACGAAAAAAATAGCAAAAATTTCAAAAAATTAAGAAACCTCTTTCCAGTATTATTTTTAGCCAAAACGGGATGAGATAGCCAGGGAAAGAGAGAAAAACAATTTTAGTCCCGAATTCCGTTAATACTCGACCCGGGAAGGAAAATTCCGAAAGAAATTGCAAAAAAATTCAAAAAATTAAAAACCTGTTTCCGGTATTATTTTTAGCCAAAACGGGGTGAGACAGGCCGAGAAAGGGAAAAAAAAATTTTAGAACCGAATCAAGTTCATACTCAACCCGGGCAAGAAAATTCCGAAAAAACTCGCAAAAAAATTCACAAAAAAAAAAATCCCCTCTTCGGCATTATTTTTAGCCAACACGGGATGATAGAGAAAAATATTTTAGCCCGAATCCCGTTCATACTCGACCCGGGCAAGAAAATTCCTAAAAAAAAGCAAAAAAATTCAAAAAATTAAAAAACCTCTTTCCAGCATTATTTTTACCCAAAACGGGATGAGATAGGCCGAGAAAGCGAGGAAAAAATTTTAGTCCCAAATTCCGTTCATAGTCGACCCGGGCAAGAAAACTACTACGAAATTCGAAAAAAAATTCAAAAAATTAAAAAACCTCTCTCCTGCATTATTTTTTGCCAAAATGGGATGAGATAGGCCGAGAAAGCGAGGAAAATATTTTAGTCCCGAATTCCGTCCATACTCGACCCGGGCAAGAAAATTACGAAA
>NW_022155365.1:0-9603 GCF_001633185.2 Quercus lobata | reverse complement strand
CGCAGTTCTTAACTAAGTGTTAAACAGAACCTAAGTCCTGCGTGGCTCCTCGGACCACAGGCTTGGGGGAAATTAACCACTACGCAGTTTTTAACTAAGTGTTAAACAGAACCCGACTCCTGCGTGGCTCCTTGGACCACAGGCTTGGGGGTAATTAACCACTACGCAGTTCTTATCTAAGTGTTAAACAGAACCCAAGTCCCGCGTGGCTTCTCGAACCATAGACTTGGGGGAAATTAACCACTACGCAGTTCTTAACTAAGTGTTAAACAGAACCCAAGTCCTGCGTGGCTCCTCGGACCACAGGCTTGGGGGAAATTAACCACTACGCAATTCTTAACTAAGTGTTAAATAGAAGAAAAAAATCCTGCGTGGCTCCTCGGACCACAGGCTTGGGGGAAATTAACCACTACGCAGTTCTTAACTAAGTGTTAAACAGAACCCGACTCCTGCGTGGCTCCTTGGACCGCAGGCTGTAGGGGAAATTAACCACTACGCAGTTTCTTAACTAAGTTGTAACAAGAACCCAGTCCTGCGTGGCTCCTTGGGACCAACAGGCTTTGGGGATATTAGCCATTACGCACTTCTTAAGTGTTAAGACAGAACCCAGGTCCTGGTGGCTCCGCGAACGCACAGTTTGGGGGAAAATTAACCACTACGCAGTTCTTAACTAAGTGTTAAACAGAACCCAAGTCCTGCGTGGCTCCTTGGACCACAGGCTTTGGGGAAATTAGCCATTACGCACTTTTTGTCTAAGTGTTAAACAGAACCAAAGTCCTGCGTGGCTCCTCGGACCACAGCTTGAGGGAAATTAACCACAACGCAGTTCTTAACTATGTGTTAAACAGAATCCAAGTCCTCTGTGGCTCTTTGGACCACAGGCTTGGGGAAAATTAACCACAACGTAGTTCTTAACAAAGTGGAAATTAACCACTACGCAGTTCTTAACTAATTGTTAAATAGAACCCAAGTCTTGCGTGATTCCTCGGACCAGAGGCTTGGGGGAAATTAACAACTACGCAGTTCTTAACTTATTGTTAAACAGAACCCGAGTCCTGCGTGGCTCCTTGGACCACAGGCTTGGGGGAAATTAACCACTACGCAGTTCTTAACTAAGTGTAAAACAGAACCCAAGTCCTGCATGACTCCTCGGACCACAGGCTTGGGGGAAATTGACCACTACGCAGTTCTTAACTAAGTGTCAAACAGAACCCAAGTCCTGCGTGGCTCCTCGGACCACAGGCTTAGGGGAAATTAACCACTACGCAGTTCTTAACTAAGTGTTAAACAGAACCCAAGTCCTGCGTGACTCCTCGGACCTCAGGCTTGGGGAAGTTAACCACTACGCAGTTTTTAACTAAGTGTTAAACAGAACCCGACTCCTGCATGGCTCCTTGGACCACAGGCTTGGGGGAAATTAACCACTATGCAGTTCTTAACTAAGTCTTAAACAGAACCCAAGTCCTGCGTGGCTCCTCGAGCCATAGACTTGGGGGAAATTAACCACTATGCAGTTCTTAACTAAGTGTTAAACAGAACCCAAGTCCTGCGTGGCTCCTCGGACCACAGGCTTGGGGGAAATTAACCGCTACGCAGTTCTTAACTAAGTGTTAAATCGAACCCAAATCCTGCGTGGCTCCTCGGACCACAGGTTTGGGGGAAATTAACCACTACGCAGTTCTTAACTAAGTGTTAAACAGAACTCAAGTCCTGCGTGGCTCCTTGGACCACAGGCTTGGGGGAAATTCGCCATTACGCACTTTTTATCTAAGTGTTAAACAGAACCCAAGTCCTGCGTGGCTCCTCGGACCACAGCTTGGTGGAAATTAACCACAACGCAGTTCTTAACTAAGTGTTAAACAGAACCCAAGTCCTGCATGAATCCTCGGACCATAGGTTTAGAAGACTAAACCACTACGTAGTTCTTAACTAAGTGGAAAGAACCACTATGCATTTCTTATCTAATTGTTAAAATAGAAACCCAAGTCTGCGTGATTCCTCGACACAGCTGGGGAAATTAACCACTACGCAGTTCTGAACATAAGTGTAAACGAACCCGAGTCCTGCGTGGCTCCTTGGACCACAAGGCTTGGGGGAAATTAACCACTATGCAGTTTCTAACTAAGTGTTTTAACAGAACCCTAAGTCCTGCATGACTCCCGACCACATGCTTGGGGAAATAACCACTACGTAGTTCATAAACTAAATTGTCTAAACAGGAACCTAAGTCTGCAGTGGCTCTCGGACCACAGGCCTGGGGAAATTAACCACTACGCAGTTTTTAAACTAAGTGTTAAACGGAACCCGACTCCTGCGTGGCTCCTTGGACCACGCTTGGGGAATAACCACTACGCTTCTAACTAAGTGTTAAACAGAATCCAAGTCCGCGTGGGTTCTCGAACCATAGGACTTGGGAAATAACCCACTAACGAAGTCTTAACTAAGTGTAACAGAACCCAGAGTCCTGCGGGCTCCTCGACCACAGCTTGGAACTAACCACTACGCAGTTCTTAACTAAGTGTTAAACAGAAGCCAAATCCTGCGTGGCTCCTCGGACCACAGGCTTGGGGGAAATTAACCACTACGCAGTTCTTAACTAAGTGTTAAACAGAACCCGACTCCTGCGTGGCTCCTTGGACCACAGGCTTGGGGGAAATTAACCACTACGCATTTCCTAACTAAGTGTTAAACAGAACCCAAGTCCTGCGTGGCTCCTTGGACCACAGGCTTTGGGGAAATTAGCCATTACGCACTTTTTGTCTAAGTGTTAAACAGAACTCAAGTCCTGCGTGGCTCCTCGGACCACAGGTTTGGGTGAAATTAACCACTACGCAGTTCTTAACTAAGTGTTAAACAGAACCCAAGTCCTGCGTGGCTCCTTGGACCACAGGCTTTGGGGAAATTAGCCATTACGCACTTTTTGTCTAAGTGTTAAACAGAACCCAAGTCCTGCGTGGCTCCTCGGACCACAGCTTGAGGGAAATTAACCACAACGCAGTTCTTAACTAAGTATTAAACAGAATCCAAGTCCTCTGTGGCTCTTTGGACCACAAGCTTGGGGAAAATTAACCACAACGTAGTTCTTAACTAAGTGGTAATTAACCACTACGCAGTTCTTAACTAATTGTTAAATAGAACCCAAGTCTTGCGTGATTCCTCGGACCAGAGGCTTGGGGGAAATTAACAACTACGCAGTTCTTAACTTAGTGTTAAACAGAACCCGAGTCCTGCGTGGCTCCTTGGACCACAGGCTTGGGGGAAATTAACCACTACGCAGTTCTTAACTAAGTGTAAAACAGAACCCAAGTCCTGCATGACTCCTAGGACCACAGGCTTCGGGGAAATTAACCACTACGCAGTTCTTAACTAAGTTGCAAACAGAACCCAAGTCCTGCGTGGCTCCTCGGACCACAGGCTTAGGGGAAATTAACCACTACGCAGTTCTTAACTAAGTGTTAAACAGAACCCAAGTCCTGCAGTGGACCCTTCGCGACCCAGGCTTGAAATTAACCACTAACACACAGTTTTAACTAAGGTTAAACAGAACCACTCCTGGCACTGGCTCCTGACCACAGGGCTTGGAAGATTAACCACTATATGAGTTCTTTAACTAAGTCTTAACAGAACCGCAAGTCCTGCGTGCTCCTCAACCATAGACTTTGGGAAATTAACCACTACGCAGTTCTTAAATAATTGTTAAACAGAACCCAAGTCCTGCATGACTCCTCGGACCACAGGCTTGGGGGAAATTAACCACTACGCAGTTTTTAACTAAGTGTTGAACAGAACCCGACTCCTGTGTGGCTCCTTGGACCACAGGCTTGGGGGAAATTAACCACTATGCAGTTCTTAACTAAGTCTTAAACAGAACCCGAGTCCTGCGTGGCTCCTCGAACCATAGCCTTGGGGGAAATTAACCACTACGCAGTTCTTAACTAAGTGTTAAACAGAACCCAAGTCCTGCGTGGCTCCTCGGACTACAGGCTTGGGGGAAATTAACCACTACGCAGTTCTTAACTAAGTGTTAAATAGAAAAAAAAAATCCTTGCGTGGCTCCTCGCCCACAGGCTTGGGGGAAATTAACCACTACGCAGTTTTTAACTAAGTGTTAAACAGAACCCGACTCCTGCGTGGCTCCTTGGACCGCAGGCTTGGGGGAAATTAACCACTACGCAGTTCTTAACTAAGTGTTAAACAGAACCCAAGTCCTGCGTGGCTCCTTGGACCACAGGCTTTGGGGAAATTAGCCATTACGCACTTTTTGTCTTAGTGTTAAACAGAACCCAAGTCCTGCGTGGCTCCTCGGACCACAGGTTTGGGGGAAATTAACCACTACGCAGTTCTTAACTAAATGTTAAACAGAACCCAAGTCCTGCGTGGCTCCTTGGACCACAGGCTTTGGGGAAATTAGCCATTACGCACTTTTTGTCTAAGTGTTAAACAGAACCCAAGTCCTGCGTGGCTCCTCGGACCACAGCTTGAGGGAAATTAACCACAACGCAGTTCTTAACTAAGTGTTAAACAGAATCCAAGTCCTCTGTGGCTCTTTGGACCACAGGCTTGGGGAAAATTAACCACAACGTAGTTCTTAACTAAGTGGAAATTAACCACTACGCAGTTCTTAACTAATTGTTAAATAGAACCCAAGTCTTGCGTGATTCCTCGGACCAGAGGCTTGGGGGAAATGAACAACTACGCAGTTCTTCACTTAGTGTTAAACAGAACCCGAGTCCTGCATGGCTCCTTGGACCACAGGCTTGGGGGAAATTAACCACTACGCAGTTCTTAACTAAGTGTAAAACAGAACCCAAGTCCTGCATGACTCCTCGGACCACAGGCTTGGGGGAAATTAACCACTACGCAGTTCTTAACTAAGTGTCAAACAGAACCCAAGTCCTGCGTGGCTCCTCGGACCACAGGCTTAAGGGAAATTAACCACTACGCAGTTCTTAACTAAGTGTTAAACAGAACCCAAGTCCTGCGTGACTCCTCGGACCTCAGGCTAGGGGAAATTAACCACTACGCAGTTTTTAACTAAGTGTTAAACAGAACCCTACTCCTGCATGGCTCCTTGGACCACAGGCTTGGGGGAAATTAACCACTATGCAGTTCTTAACTAAGTCTTAAACAGAACCCAAGTCCTGCGTGGCTCCTCGAACCATAGGCTCGGGGGAAATTAACCACTACGCAGTTCTTAACTAAGTGTTAAACAGAACCCAAGTCCTGCGTGGCTCCTCGGACCACAGGCTTAAGGGAAATTAACCACTACGCAGTTCTTAACTAAGTGTTAAACAGAACCCAAGTCCTGCGTGACTCCTCGGACCTCAGGCTAGGGGAAATTAACCACTACGCAGTTTTTAACTAAGTGTTAAACAGAACCCTACTCCTGCATGGCTCCTTGGACCACAGGCTTGGGGGAAATTAACCACTATGCAGTTCTTAACTAAGTCTTAAACAGAACCCAAGTCCTGCGTGGCTCCTCGAACCATAGGCTCGGGGGAAATTAACCACTACGCAGTTCTTAACTAAGTGTTAAACAGAACCCAAGTCCTGCGTGGCTCCTCGGACCACAGGCTTGGGGGAAACTAACCACTACGCAGTTCTTAACTAAGTGTTAAATCGAACCCAAATCCTGCGTGGCTCCTCGGACCACAGGTTTGGGGGAAATTAACCACTACGCAGTTCTTAACTAAGTGTTAAACAGAACCCAAGTCCTGCGTGCCTCCTTGGACCACAGGCTTGGGGGAAATTCGCCATTACTCACTTTTTATCTAAGTGTTAAACAGAACCCAAGTCCTGCGTGGCTCCTCGGACCACAGCTTGGTGGAAATTAACCACAACGCAGTTCTTAACTAAGTGTTAAACAGAACCCAAGTCCTGCATGACTCCTCGGACCACAGGCTTGGGGAAAATTAACCACTACGTAGTTCTTAACTAAGTGGAAATTAACCACTATGCAGTTCTTAACTAATTGTTAAATAGAACCCAAGTCTTGCGTGATTCCTCGGACCACAGGCTTGGGGGAAATTAACCACTACGCAGTTCTTAACTAAGTGTTAAACAGAACCCAAGTCCTGCATGACTCCTCGGACCACAGGCTTGGGGGAAATTAACCATACGTATTCTTAACAATTTTAAACGAACCTAATCCGCGTGCTCCTCGGGACACAGGCCTGGGAAATAACCACTAACGTCAGTTAACTGAGAGTGTAAACGGAACCCGACTCCTGCGTGGTCCTTGGACCACAGCTTGGGTAATTAAACCACTACGCAGTCTTAACTAACGTTTAAAAAAACAAACCCCCCAGTTTTTCCTGCGTGGCTTCTCGAACCACAGGCTTTGGGGAAATTAACCACTACGCAGTTCTTAACTAAGTGTTAAACAGAACCCAAGTCCTGCGTGGCTCCTCGGACCACAGGCTTGGGGGAAATTAACCACTACGCAATCCTTAACTAAGTGTTAAATAGAAGCCAAATCCTGCGTGGCTCCTCGGACCACAGGCTTAGGGGAAATTAACCACTACGCAGTTCTTAACTAAGTGTTAAACAGAACCCGACTCCTGCGTGGCTCCTTGGACCGCAGGCTTGGGGGAAATTAACCACTATGCAGTTCTTAACTAAGTGGGAAAATTAACCACTATGCAGTTCTAACTAATGTAAAGAACCAAGTCTTGCGTGGCTCCTCGACCACGGCCTGGGGGATAATTTAACCACTACGCAGTTTTAACTAAGTGTTTAACGGGAACCCGACTCCTGCGTGGCCTCCCATGGACCACAAGGCTTGGGGTAATTAACCACACAGTTCTTAACTAGTGTTAAACAAACCCAATCCCGCGTGGCTAACCGAACCATAGACTTTGGGGAAATTTAAGCCACTACGCAGTTCTAACAAGTTAACAGACCCAGTCCTGCGTGCTCTTCGACCACAGGCTGGGGAAAATTAACCACTACGCATTCTTAATAAGGGTTAAATAGAAGCCAAATCCGGCGTGGCTTCTCGAACCATAGACTTTGGGGAAATTAACCACTACGCAGTTCTTAACTAAGTGTTAAACAGAACCCAAGTCCTGCGTGGCTCCTCGGACCACAGGCTTGGGGGAAATTAACCACTAAGCAATTCTTAACTAAGTGTTAAATAGAAGCCAAATCCTGCGTGGCTCCTCGGACCACAGGCTTGGGGGAAATTAACCACTACACAGTTTTTAACTAAGTGTTAAACAGAACCCGACTCCTGCGTGGCTCCTTGGACCGCAGGCTTGGGGGAAATTAACCACTACGCAGTTCTTAACTAAGTGTTAAACAGAACCCAAGTCCTGCGTGGCTCCTTGGACCACAGGCTTTGGGGAAATTAGCCATTACGCACTTTTTGTCTTAGTGTTAAACAGAACCCAAGTCCTGCGTGGCTCCTCGGACCACAGGTTTGGGGGAAATTAACCACTACGCAGTTCTTAACTAAATGTTAAACAGAACCCAAGTCCTGCGTGGCTCCTTGGACCACAGGCTTTGGGGAAATTAGCCATTACGCACTTTTTGTCTAAGTGTTAAACAGAACCCAAGTCCTGCGTGGCTCCTCGGACCACAGCTTGAGGGAAATTAACCACAACGCAGTTCTTAACTAAGTGTTAAACAGAATCCAAGTCCTCTGTGGCTCTTTGGACCACAGGCTTGGGGAAAATTAACCACAACGTAGTTCTTAACTAAGTGGAAATTAACCACTACGCAGTTCTTAACTAATTGTTAAATAGAACCCAAGTCTTGCGTGATTCCTCGGACCAGAGGCTTGGGGGAAATTAACAACTACGCAGTTCTTAACTTAGTGTTAAACAGAACCCGAGTCCTGCGTGGCTCCTTGGACCACAGGCCTGGGGGAAATTAACCACTACGCAGTTCTTAACTAAGTGTAAAACAGAACCCAAGTCCTGCATGACTCCTAGGACCACAGGCTTCAGGGAAATTAACCACTACGCAGTTCTTAACTAAGTGTCAAACAGAACCCAAGTCCTGCGTGGCTCCTCGGACCACAGGCTTAGGGGAAATTAACCACTACGCAGTTCTTAACTAAGTGTTAAACAGAACCCAAGTCCTGCGTGACTCCTCGGACCTCAGGCTTGGGGGAAATTCGCCATTACTCACTTTTTATCTAAGTGTTAAACAGAACCCAAGTCCTGCGTGGCTCCTCGGACCACAGCTTGGTGGAAATTAACCACAACGCAGTTCTTAACTAAGTGTTAAACAGAACCCAAGTCCTGCATGACTCCTCGGACCACAGGCTTGGGGAAAATTAACCACTACGTAGTTCTTAACTAAGTGGAAATTAACCACTATGCAGTTCTTAACTAATTGTTAAATAGAACCCAAGTCTTGCGTGATTCCTCGGACCACAGGCTTGGGGGAAATTAACCACTACGCAGTTCTTAACTAAGTGTTAAACAGAACCCAAGTCCTGCATGACTCCTCGGACCACAGGCTTGGGGGAAATTAACCACTACGTAGTTCTTAACTAAGTGTTAAACAGAACCTAAGTCCTGCGTGGCTCCTCGGACCACAGGCCTGGGGGAAATTAACCACTACGCAGTTTTTAACTAAGTGTTAAACGGAACCCGACTCCTGCGTGGCTCCTTGGACCACAGGCTTGGGGGTAATTAACCACTACGCAGTTCTTAACTAAGTGTTAAACAGAATCCAAGTCCCGCGTGGCTTCTCGAACCATAGACTTTGGGGAAATTAACCACTACGAAGTTCTTAACTAAGTGTTAAACAGAACCCAAGTCCTGCGTGGCTCCTCGGACCACAGGCTTGGGGGAAATTAACCACTACGCAATTCTTAACTAAGTGTTAAATAGAAGCCAAATCCTGCGTGGCTCCTCGGACCACAGGCTTGGGGGAAATTAACCACTACGCAGTTCTTAACTAAGTGTTAAACAGAACCCGACTCCTGCGTGGCTCCTTGGAGCGCAGGCTTTGGGGAAATTAACCACTACGCAGTTCTTAACTAAGTGTTAAATAGAAGCCAAATCCTGCGTGGCTCCTCGGACCACAGGCTTGGGGGAAATTAACCACAATGCAGTTCTTAACTAAGTGTTAAACAGAATCCAAGTCCTCTGTGGCTCTTTGGACCACAGGCTTGGGGAAAATTAACCACTACGTAGTTCTTAACTAATTGGAAATTAACCACTACACAATTCTTAACTAAGTGTTAAACAGAGCCCAAGTCCTGCGTGATTCCTCGGACCACAGGCTTGGAGGAAATTAACCACTACGCAGTTCTTAACTAAGTGTTAAACAGAACCCAAGTCCTGCGTGAGTCCTCGACCACAGGCTTGGGGGAAATTAACCACTACGCAGTTCTTAACTAAGTGTTAAACAGAACCCGACTCCTGCGTGGCTCCTTGGACCGCAGGCTTGGGGGAAATTAGCCATTACGCAGTTTTGATCTAAGTGTTAAACAGAACCCAAGTCCTGCGTGGCTCCTCGGACCACAGCGTGGGGGAAATTAACCACAACGCAGTTCTTAACTAAGTGTTAAATAGAATCCAAGTCCTCTGTGGCTCTTTGGACCACAGGCTTGGGGAAAATTAACCACTACGTAGTTCTTAACTAAGT
>NW_022155364.1:0-9612 GCF_001633185.2 Quercus lobata | reverse complement strand
AAATGGAAGTGGAAACTGAAGAGATGCAGCTCATAATGATGTCAATCAAATCAGTTGGCAAGTTAGCTCTAATGAGCGAATCCCTTATGAAATTCCATTCCAATTTATCATAAGCCTTCTCTAGATCAATCTTTATCGCCATATATCCTACCCTCCCTTTTTTCTTACTTAGAGTATGGATAATTTCTTGCACTATGATAGCGTTATCCACTCCCTTTCTACCTGGAATGAACGCTGTTTGGAAGGGAGAGACAAGCTTATCCAAGAGAGGCCTCAATCTAGCAACAATGACCTTAGTAATAATCTTGTACACCGTATTGCAAAGACTAATTGGTCTATAATTGGCTAAAGTTTCAGGCCCTTGAATTTTTGGAATAAGGACAATGTGGGTTCTATTTAGGTAATCAGGGATTTTCTTCTCAGAAAAAGCCCTTTTCACTACGCTCACCACAGAACTACCCACAACCGGCTAGAATCTCTGAAAAAATCCCGCATGAAGCCCATCCGGACCCGGGGCTTTAAAGACCGACGAAGAGCACCGCTATTAAGAGATAGTAACAGAGAGAGAGAGAGAGAGAGAGAGAGAGAGAGGGCGAGAGTTTGTTTGTGTTTGTGAGGGTTAATGCGGCAGCGAGGAAGAGCACACAACCGCCGATCAAGGAGCTTTACCAGATCTCGCGTTGCCATTGAGGTTTCTTAGTACCTTACCTATATCGTCTCCTCTTTTTTCCTCGTACCAGTTTTTGTCATTTTGTCTTCTACATTTCGCTCACAATGGCTGCTAGTATTCAAGGTATATACTCCATTTCATTTTCATTTTCATTTTTTTTTTAATAACGGAATTATTATCAAGAGCCTCGTAACTCAATTATTTGGCGTGTCTCGTGATGTTTTCTTAAGGAGAGGAGCGAGATGTGCAGAAGAACTATTGGATCGAGCACTCCGCGGATCTTTCCGTTGAGGCTATGATGCTCGATTCCAAAGCCTCTGAGCTTGACAAAAAAGAGCGTCCTGAAGTAATTATAATTGCTCTCTCTCTCATTATATGCATTTTAGATCCCACATTTTGGGGTTGGCTTATATATCTTTTATGTTCGATCACATGTAATCTTTTTTTTTTTTTTCCATCCGGGTTCAATTTATCACGTCCCTATTACCCAACGGGTAAATTATAAATTATGAACAAAACATGTGACACTAAACATAGACATTGGCGGAGTTTACTGATAAAAATTTAAACAAAGTCATAATTATCAAGACGGTGCTTGGTAAAGGAGTTTGAGTGATATTATTTCGGTGTTTTGACATACATGTAGATGAAAAAAATGTAAACTATTATTTAAAATGCTGAAAAATATATTTAAAATGGATTACTAAACGGACCCGAAGGTTTCTAGAGTTAAATTTACAGATACTTTATTTGAAAGAGTGATACGTGCAAGGTATTCAGATACGAATCTTTGCTTGTGACACGTTTTGTGAGACCATTGATTAATATTTTTATGCCTAAGGCCTCAGCTGTACTTTTTTGACAAACTTCTTCTAAAAGCTATTAGCCAATCCGTCCATCGTTCACGGTTGATTTTCAAAGTAAGGATCTGACAAGTGTGACCAAGAAATCTACAGTTCTTGTGACCTATTTTTATTTAAAAAAAAAGAAAAAGAAAAAAGAAATCTAAAGTGTTATTGAATTGAGTAATGCTAAACCAAAAAAAAAAAAAAAAAAAAAAAACACCCAACTTTACACTCACAAGCTGGGCTCCACTGCAATACAATTGTAAGAGGGACTGAAAAATTTGGTACATATTTTCAGTGGCGGTAGCATATTTCTATATTGGATTTCATATTTATATATTTGACAAACTTTCATTGTCTCTATGCAGTCTCCATCTCTAGAGTGTGAAAATTAATCTTTACTAGTTAATTATCATGTGAGGTCAATTCACTAATGTCAATTTAAGAACACAGATCAAGGTTAATTGCTTTTTTCCCCCCTTAAAAAGCTATATTATTATTATTATTATTATTATTATTATTATTGTTTTTTCTTGAGAAAGCCAAACATATATATAAAAGCCAAAAAGTATGGATTGAAACTAAACAAAACCCAATGCTTTGAGTGAATAGATGGGATGTATATCTCCTTATCGTTAACTATGTGGAATTTAAATAGGAAACAATGGATAATTTCTGGATTGATTCGAAGCAATTCGGCCTCCTTAAAAGATAAGTTTGGATGATAAATTTTCTGATGACTTTTATTCCAATAGTTGCTGAATTTATACGAGTAGATGGTAACGTTCCAAAGCATGAAATCAGGACCACTAACACAATCGTGATCCTTTTAAACTCCAACTCCTACAAAATAGAACTAAATAACAACAGACTCCAACTCCTAAAAACTAGAACAAAATAATAACTTCAAATACCAACTATCTTAGCACAAATCAAGGAAACACCATAGCTACCAATCTTCAAAGATCCCACCTACCCTGCAACAACTTGTGCACGTAACAATAGACCATTGTCCAATTGGGAGATCCAAGTTGTGCCTATTGCTTTGTTCGGGGTGTGCAAACTTGTATACACCTTAATACTATTTTCAAGTTCATACCTAGTTCTGATTTTGCTAAAGCAAATAATCTTGTCTTATTCCATGGCTTCATATGAAACTAATGAACGAACCACATTGTAAAAAAAATTTATAATGCCAAGTTATTACAGGGAGGAATCCTATGGGATAGCCCCAAGATGCTAACAAGAGGTTTTGTACCCAAGATTTCATGGATATTATGGGATCTTATGAGCCACTTAGCCAACTATTGGGATTAAGTGAATTTCTTCTAATAACTCTAATGACTGTTAATGTTTGACAGACGGTTTGGTAGGCATATTTTCTTTCAAACACACACACACACACACACACACCAAAGTCATTAGGATTTAAATTAGGTAATAATCCTCTCTTTCTCATTTGATATATATATATATATATATATTTAATGTGGCTTAGTCTTAAATGCCATAAATAAAAAGGAGAAAATGCCAAAACACTCTTGAACTTTGGGGTAGTGGTTATTGGTGGTATTTATGATTTTTTTTTTGGGGTAGGCATTAAGAAACTTAAATTATACAGGATCTAATAAAAAGAGAACTTGAATAAATCAATATCACAAAAACAGAAAGAAAAAAAAAATGCAAATACATTAAGTTTAAAATTTCCATTCTTCTAACAAAATGAATAAGAAAAAAGTGACTTATGAAAGATAAAGTGAGAATTGAAAATGTTGAGATGAGACCAGTAAAGTGAGAGAGAATATGAAGTGATGAGAGAGAGAGAGAGAGAGAGAGAGAGAGAGAGAGAGAGAGAGAGAGAGAGCAACAAATGATACATGTTGCGACTACAAGCCGATTTCCGAGGAGAGTATAGTTGTTGCCATTGCAAAGTTAAAGATAGTAGAGCAACTGACACTCCCTAGGAGAACTCACGGCCACAATATTTCTCTTGGTACCAATTTTTAGGAAAAATGAAATTAAGGATTCGATTAGTGGAATTGATTGAACGAGTTGTGAATCTAAATTATTACAAGTTTTTGTTTTTTTTTGTTGAATTATTATTGATATCATATAGTTGATTAATTGATGATTAATCACACTATGAAACTATAAGAAAGAGTGAATGAACATAGGTTAAGATGTGAAACAATAGTATCAGAGAATCAATTTGGTTCTATGCCAGGACAATCTACCATGGGAGCTGTACGGCCCCTAACATCCAAGTCCATTTGCCTTAGGCCATGAATCAATAGTATGGCCCAGGGACCCAACCTCCATATCGATCGGGATCCTGACCTGGGCCCACAATAACTACGAGCCTAAGTTGGGTGTTGTTCAAATACCTGAAAAGTGGACCGCGGATTCCAGCTCACGTATTGCTTGGAAAGTCATCCCCGAACGATATGCAAATGATTGGGCCACATTACTTTTTAAGTGCTCGACAGTGCCTTAGGAAATTTCACCGCCAAGCATATTTGCTGCAGAGGGAACCATTTCCAAAGCCACTCACACCTAAACATCCACTTAAGATTAACGACATTGGACCTCTTATTGCACTAGTTTAAAGGTAACGATAATCCTCCCACTAACAATTGGCTATAAATAGGAGAAACTAAAGTATGGAAGAAGGATGCAATTTTGTGTAGAGAAGAGAGAGAGAGAAAGAGAGTATGAAAGGAAGAAACAAAGAGAAATAGAGAAAAGTAATCTCATTGAGTCTCTAAATCTAGAACAACCCAAAGTAGGATACTCAAGCCCACTATACAAATAAATTGTGAGCCCAAGTAGGAGTTTAGCCCAGTAAACCTGCCTTTGTTGCGTACAATTGGCGCCCACCGTGGGGCTCTCTTATGAAGCTGTGGTTCTAAAGGGACTCAAGCTCGGGAAAAATGTCTAACAGGCATTCGAGGAGTTGCACGGAAAGCAGATCCGTAAATTCTTCTTGGGGATCTAGCTGGCGAGAGCGTAGACAAAAGGAACGAAAGGATAGGGAGCATAGTTAACAAGAAGAAATGTCTGGCAAAGGAGAAGGGTTGTACCAAACCCAACGGACAGTCTCGGCTGCTATGTGACATAGGCAAGGGGAGGAGAGAGACGAAGAGCTTAAACGGCTGCGCAGACTAGTCAGGGACTTGGAAGTCGATCGCATTCCCAGGAATCCAGTCAGTACCAAGACCGTTCGCATTCGCGAGGATCTCAACGATATTGAAACCGATCACTCTCCCGAGAGTCAGGGCAACATCGAAATCGTTCACGTTCCAAGGAGAATCAAGTCAGGAATTCGGTCTCACCAAAGGAAAGGCGACCTCATAATGCTACTATGGACGCTATGAGTAGCACTTTGTGAAAAGTAGCTCAGTCCCCGTTTTCAGAGGTTATTAAACGGGCCGAAATACCAAGCAGATTCACCCACCCGTCATTCAATTGCTACGACGGGAAAACTGACCTGGTAGAGCACGTCAGTCATTATATTCAGATGATGTCTCTGCATACTCATAATGATGCGCCGATATGCAAGGTGTTTCCTTCCAGTTTGGGACCAATCGCTTTGAGGTGGTTCAATGAGCTACGGAAGGGGTCCATACATAGTTTCTCCGAGCTAATTCAGGAGTTCGTCGTTCGGTTTGTGACCTGCAGCCGAGTAGCGCAGCCGATAGATGGGCTTTTGTCCATGAAAATGAGGGCATAAGAGACCCTCCGTAGTTATGCCAGCCGGTACTGGGAACTATACAATGAGATAGGCAGGGATAATGAAAAGGTTGCAGCAAGCACTTTTAGGATGGGGTTGCACGAGGACTACGGACTACGAGAGTCATTGACAAAAAAGCCTTCTGAAGACATGAGGCAGTTTATGAGACGTATTAAGGAATATAAATGACTAGAGGATGACCAGCTACAAAGCAAGGGTAAAGCACCGATGATGAATCATCCCCGATAAAGTGGTTTTCCGTTTAGACCCCGAGGGGGCTTGACGATTTGAGAACTAGCAATCCAGAAGGGAGAAGTGAATGTAACATTCAAGGAACCGGTGCACAGGATTCTTGACCGGATCAAACACGAGCCATATTTTCGATGGCCGAACAAGATGGGTGGGGATCCATCTAGGAGGAATCAGAATTTGTACTGCAACTACCATCGAACAAATGACACACAACCGAGCAGTGTCGGGTGTTGAAAGATCACCTCGGGCAATTGGTCAAGGCCGAGCATTTAAAGGAATTTATGCTAGACTCGAGAAACAAAGTTGCGGGGCAAGATGCTCAACAAAGGGGGAATCCTCTCCCACCCCCTGTAGGGGTGATTAAAGTTATCCATGTTGCCCTAGAGGGGCTCATTACAGGAAGAAGGAAAGGGGTGTTAACTGTAGTACTAGTAGAGAGTCGCTTGGAAGTACAACCACCAGAGAAGAAAATAAAGTTTGCACGGGAGCCTATCGCATTCAACGATGACGATTTGGAGGGAACAATCCAACCACATGATAATGCATTAGTGGTCACGGCCCGGATAAGTGGCTTTTTGGTAAAAAGGGTAATGATAGACCTAGAAAGCGGGGTTAACATAATGTACTCGAATTTGTTTAGGGGGCTCGGGTTGAAGAAGGAGGACCTTGTGAAGCACACTTCCTCCTTGGTTGGGTTCGATGGTAAGGTAGTGATTCCTGAAGGGCAAATTTCACTTCCTGTAAGTATGGGGGGAAAAGAGGTGGTAGTAACATTTACAATAGTAACTTCATTTTCCCCATATACGGCGATTCTGGGAAGACCATGGATCCACTCAATGAGAGTTATCCCATCCATACTGCATGTGAAGATCAAGTTCCCAACCGAGCAGGGTATTGCTATGATAAGAGGAAACCAACAAGTGGTGAGGCAGTGCCTTATCGCCATAGTTAAATGGAAGCGGGGGAATCAAGTCAATCAAGGAGAAGAGACCGAACAACCGGTGAAAGGCAAGGGGAAAGGGCAGTCCGAACAGAAGCAGGATAGGTAGGAGGATCCATCCCGAGAGGTCTCTTTATAGCAATCACAGGAGCCCCGGGAACCAATGGGGGTTGGCTATGCCGATAAGTTAATAAAGGTAAAGATATTACTGGATACTAATAAGTATTTCCAGGTTGGAGCAAATATGAAAGATGAGGATAGAGTGCAAGTGTTACTATTTCTAACTCAAATCATAGATGTCTTCGCTTGGAGCCCGTACGAAGTTCCCGGGGTTGATCCTGGGTTCATTGTTCATAAGCTTAAGTCGAGGAGATTAGCCAAAGATCATGCTGAGGCAGTAAGGGGGGAGGTCGAGAGGCTGAAAGAGGTCGGAGCAATAAAGAAGATCTATTTTTCAGAGTGGTTGGCAAATACCGTGGTTGTCAGGAAGAAGAACGGCAAGTGGAGGGTCTGTGTAGATTTCACGAATCTAAACCAACGTGCCCGAAGGACCCATTTCCTATGCCAAAAATTGACCAGTTGGTCAACGCCACTTATGGGCACCCGAGGATGAGTTTCCTGGACGCCTTTCAGGGATACTATCAAATCGTTCTGGCTGCCTAAGACCAAGAGAAGACGGCATTCATATCCCCCGATGCTAGTTATCATCACACCGTTATGCCCTTTGGGCTGAAGAATGCCGGGGCGACGTATCAGCGGATGATGACAAGAATGTTCCAGGATAAAATCGGGCATACGACTGAAGTGTATTTGATGACATGGTGGTAAAGAGCAAGCAAGAAGCGTGGCATGTAAATGATCTTCAGGGGGTGTTTGAGATATTGTGGAGACCAGATATTTACCTCTAGAAAAATTAGTGTTGGCCTTAGTACATGCCACCAGAAAGTTGTCTTAGTATTTTCAAGCTCATACCGTGTATGTGTTGCCGAGTACCACCTACAGTCATTGCTGAAAAGTTCTAATTTCACAGGGCGGATAGCTAAGTGGGGGACACGACTTGAGCCATTCAATGTAAGCTATAAGCCTAGAAGTTCAGTAAAAGGACAGGTATTAGCTAATTTTGTGGCGGAATTCTCACCTAAGAACCAAGGGGAAATGGTCTGTCAGTTGGGGTATCGTCTGTGGAAGGTGTATGTGGACGGTGCTTCTAGCGCCATAGGGGCCGAGGATGGGATCGTCATAATTACTCCAGAAGGTATGTTGTTGGAGCATTCGTTCAGGTTGGGGTTTAATGCCTCTAACAATGAGGCAGAGTACGAAACTTTGCTTGCCAGATTGAGGGCAGTCTCAAGATTGGAAGCCCGGGACGTGGAAATTTATTTGAACTCATGGCTGATAGTTAATCAGGTGCAGGGAAATTTTGAGGCTCAAGATCCTGGATAAAAGCATATTTAGAGTTGGCAAAGTAGGCCATGAGTAGCTTTTGTACGGTGAAGGTAATCTAGGTAGCCCGGGCACAGAACAGGCATGCCGATTCCCTCGCCACGCTGGTATCGTCAATAGCCGAGGAAATTCCCCAACTAATCAAAGTGGAGCATGTCCTAGAACCTAGCATTTAAGCAGCAGGAGATGTAAGGACCGTAAGGGTTAGAGTCACAGTAATCGCAACATTGGCCAAGGATCGAATCCCAGACGATGAGAAGGAGGCCAATAAGATCCGCAGGGTAGCTGCCCGGTATTGGTTATCGAATGAACGAAAGCTCTACCGCAGGTCCTTTAGGGGGCCGTACCTTTTATTCTTGCACCCAGAGAAAGTGAGTCAACTCTTGGCCGAGTTGCATGAAGGGGTATGCGGCAGCCATGTGGGAGGACGATCATTGGCTCACCGGGCAATGACACAGGGATATTGGTGGCCCCAAATGCAGAAAGACGCCGCGAAATACGTCCGCAGGTGTGAGCAATGCCAGAAGCACGCCCTCTTGATTCACCAGCCGACAGGCCATTTGAACTGGATCAGCAGCCTTTGGCCCTTCGCGCAATAGGGGCCAGATATCCTCGGCCCATTTCCCCTAGCAACAGGCAATCGAAGATTCGTTCTGGTGGCTGTCAATTACTTCACAAAATTGGCAGAGGCAGAAGCCTTGGCTAATATTCGAGATGTAGATGTGAAGAAGTTCGTATGGAAGAATATAATCACCAGATTCGGGATGCTGAACTCCCTTATATCGGACAATGGACTACAATTCGATAGCCAAGCTTTTCGTGAATTCTCCAGTGACCTCGGCATCAGGAACATATATTCCTCTCCAGCGTATCCCAAAGTAATGGCCAGGCCGAGGTCGTGAACAAGGTAATTGTGATTGGCTTAAAACGGAGGCTGGAAGGCGCAAAGGGTAATTGGGCCGAGGAATTGCCTAATTTTTTGTGGGTATACCGGACGACTCCTCAAAGGTCCACAGGTGAGACCCCATTTTCTCTTACATACGGAGCAGAAGCCGTGATACCAGCCGAAGTCAATGTATGTAGCACGCGAGTTTCAGAATTCAACATGTCCCAGAATGACAGTATGCTGATAGAGCGTCTTGATTTAATTGAAGAATATCGGGATACGGCAACTATACAACTAACTGAGTATCAGCAAAAACTTGCCCGGCGTTACAACCAGTATATAAGGGTGAGGGAATTCAGTGCCGGAGACCTGGTACAGAGGAAAGCAGTAGGAAGCATGCGAGATACAAACGCCGGGAAACTAGCCCAGACTTGGGAAGGACCATACAGAATTACAGCCATTGCAGGCGTGGGAGCATACTATCTAGAAGACATGGATGAGATTCCGTTGCCCGGCCTTGGAATGTTTATAATTTCAAGAAGTTTTATCAATGACCATCCATACACAGAAAAATGTACCTTGTAATAACTAATATGATAACAATGTAACTTGTTCGTGCAGGCCTAATCGACTCTATTTGTTTAGCTCTTCTGGACGTTAATCACGGAGAGAGGCAAGGAGATTCAAGCAGTCAGTTGAAATTCTAAGGATTGAAGCCTGCTTCTCGATTCAATCCCTATCATTGAGCAGGTGGAAACCTTATTCAAAGATTCTAAGGACTGAAGCTTGCTTCTCAGTTCAATCCCTGTCACCGAGCAGGTGGAAACCTCATTCAAAGATTCTAAG
>NW_022155363.1:0-9648 GCF_001633185.2 Quercus lobata | reverse complement strand
GATTTGTGCTAAAAACACACAAGCTTGTTTAGATCCCAAATTTTAAAATTACTGCTAGATTGCTTTTACTCTTACTTAATCAAAATGCGGAACAAAAGTAAATGTGCACAATGAACCGATAACTACTCTAATGCATAAACATGAACAATCATTAAGAAATGTAAAGTTCAAGAATAAAGGAAGAGAGATGAAAACACAAGATAACTTTAAGACGTGTTATCGAAGAGGAAACTGAAGAACTTGACAAAAAACCTCTCCACGACCCTCTAAGTCGAAATCAATCTACTAGAGAATAAAGTTGGAGTACATGAATAATAAAAGACCTTCCAAGCCTAGTCTACCCAATGTACTTGATCCCTCCAAACTCTTGCTATTAACGGACTTCTCGGAGTCATGTCTTCTCTAACTTTTCAGATCCCGCAATACGGCCGATTGCATCCACAAAGCCTCACCGGCTTCTTTTGGCAAACCCCCAAAACTTTCCAAGCTTTAAAACACTCACTACACTTTGAAAGAGTGTGGGTTGTGTTTGTGTACAAATCTCCTCTCAAAGTATGGCAATGGGAGAGGGAAGGAAAAGAGGCTACTATGATTTTTCACTAAGGATGAGTAGCTCTCTCTCTAAAAGATGGGTGTGTTGTGTTGTAGAAAACCTATCTAGGGTTTTTTCTCTCTGAATAGCCTCTCATACTTTTGTGGGTAATGAGGGTATATATAGTATGGGTGAAGGGTAAGAAAGTCACACTTAAAATCTTCTAGGCAAAGAGTTTCGCGGGTACCTCGCGGGTTGGTTGTTCTCGCAAGGCACTCGCGAAACTGACAGCCTGATATAACTCTTCAACTTCCAACATATGCTTCTCACGTGCCATTTTTGCAGGAAACTTTACTCGCGAGCTTCTTGCGAGTTAGTCGCGAAATTGCATTGATTTTTCATTTCATGCTCGATTCTTCACCAACTTAATACTAAACTCAATACAATAAAATCCCACAAAATACAAAGAACAAAATTAAAACAAATACAACACTCTTTGTCATAGAATAAAGCCAACATAAAATATAGTCGTAAATCATAACTTTACACAAGTTTCAACAAATTAGCTAATAACCATCCGGTACAATGAGTTCCAGTTAGCTTAATTGGTAAAATATCTGATAGTTGAATAAAAGAGTATTATCAAAAGTGAACGCCATAGGTTGAAACTCTCTATTAAAAAAAAAAAAAAAAAAAATCCAGTAGAAAAATTAATCCAAACGCACATAACTTAGATTAGTATAACCCCATGAAATTAGTCAAATATCTATTTCTTCTACAATTGTTGGCTCTCTTTCTTTCACTTATTAACTTTTATTTGGTGCTCTCAGCTTAGGGAATGAAAGAAAGATTTTAATAATTAAGGCTGGGTTTGGATTTAGCTTTTGCGTTTCATGTTTGCGTTTTCAGCAGTTTTTTTTTTTTTTTTTGAGCCGATTTTGTTGACTTTTCCACGGTGAACAGTGCATCCGTGCACTGTTCACAGACCCACAAATTCCATTTTTCAACAATTTTTTTATTAAAAATGGGTCTCACGACACTATTCACAAATTTAAAAATTATTTTGCTACAGTGTTTTCAGTTTTCAGTTTTCAATTTCAGTAAAATAAATTTTATCCAAACAGACTAAATATCGAAATACTAATTCCATATCCAACTACCTCAATGATTCTGATAGGATATTTTTTTCTCCTACGTTTTTCTTATAGCTGGAAGACTCCCAAAGAACAATAATGTTTCATGGAGAGGTGACTCTGCTTAAAAGATGAGCTGCCGGGTGGCTACCATATGATTCTCAGCATCTTTGGCCATGGTTCATCATCAAGTTGGGCACAGAATACCTTCTCAAGGCCTTTGGTTCCTCAGCAAATTCCACAGACAAGATTGCTTCACTTGTTGATGGAGCAGATGGTGGTTCCCCAGATGGGAAAATTGAAACATGTTCCTGAGCTATTGACTACAACCGGCCTGCATTAATATGTGCTACGTGCCCAGCTCTTGCTACAGAGACCGCTGCTGCATTCATTGTTTTCAAAGACAGCATGCAGTACTCAAAAGAAATTCTTCCATGGTGCTGACAGTCTTTTAAGTTCGCTACAAAAGGACAAGATGAAAACTACACTGGAGGTGTAGACCCATCGCCCATCTCCACCTTCCTATAGTTCCACTTGTTACTGGATGAGTTTTGGTGGAGTGGACCTTGGTTGTACTATGCAACTGGGAATTCTTCCTATCCTAAACTTGTTACAAATCCTCTTCTAGCCAATCAGATTGATGCTTCTTTGCAAGGTCAAGATCGTCTTGTAGTTAGCTGGGACAATAAGCTGCCTAAGATTGTTCCTAGGTTTCGGTTATCCTTTATTAACTATTAAGATTTCACAACGGGATAGACAAAACTTAGTGCTCATACCTACCGGTTTTTCTAAAGCTTCAACAGAACAAAAGGTGGTTTAATCCAGTTAAACCATAAAAGGCCTCGGCCTCTTCAATTTGTAGCGAATGCTGCTTTCTTAACTACACTATACTCTATACGGTCATTATCTTACATTCTATCTCAGTGTAAATGGTATTGCAGACCTGATTTTTATCCCGAAGAAGTACTAGTTGAAGTTGCTAGGACCCAGGTTGATTACATCCTCGGCAAGAACCCTTGAAATATGAGTTATGCTGTTGGCTTTGGTGATCGTTTCCCACAAGATGTGCAACATAGAGCTGCATCAATTGCTAGCAACCAAAGCAAGTATGGTAGTTGACAAGGATTGAGATGGGAGGGACATTCAACAGTGATGGTTTCCACGAGATAAGTTCCAACTATTGTTACACAGAGCTGAGACCCTTGCATGAAATTCAGGTCTTGTTGCTGCACTTGTGGCTTTGTCTAGTGAAGGCAAGCTGGCATTGACAAGAACACCATATTCTATGCAATTCCTCCACTAACTTGTCGCTTCTCTTCTACCACCACCTCATCACCTTGGATACTAGGTTTTTAGGTAGATCATCTGACTTGTGATTAGAAATTTTTGACTTCATTATATATTTTTCGCCCTCCCAAATCTCCTTAGGCATAAATATTCATCTTTGCAACTCGCTATATGAAGTTGGGCAAAGATTACTGGTTCTCACCTTTTGGAAGATTAATAAAAAAATGTAATGTTTGCGTTGAATATTAATGACTAATACAAGAGAAAGTACTCTGAATTTAAATCTCTTTTCTTGGCTGAAGCACTTTTCATTTAATCCCTGTCACACTTATATTTCCTCAATTAAAACAAACCAAATATCAAGCATCCCTTTTATGAATAGAATGAAGCTCGAGACCTTTGGAATGCAAAAGCTTTTGTGCGGCTGCAGCCAAAGTAGCATTACTCTTACAGAAAGCAAACCTGATGTATCTTTTCTGATAGCTATGATCTACCTCAGAAGATTTCTTCAAGGATAAATTTGTATGAAAAAATCCACGGCCTGGAACAGCCACTACTCCCGCCTGCTGTATCAGTTCTTTAACATATTCTAACTGAAAGAATAAATATATGCATTAGCAAAATAAGTCTCACTCAGGATTGCTATAAATTATAACTGCTTATGACAGACCTAATGGAATTTGAAATGAACAGAAACAATGGTAACCCATTATTGTAATTTTTTAAAATGATTACACCAACAAAGTAGAAAAGCACTTACATCAGAAAGGGGGCAATTTTCAGGAATCTCTGCAAATAAAAAAAACGAACCCTGAGGCTTAAACTGAATCTTAAAACCAACCCCAGCAAGCAACTTGACAATGTAATCTCTTTTTGCTTCATATTCCTGAGCAAAGCAGAAATGTAGTCAATCATGAATAATAATTAATGGCATAGCTGTGATGTTACATTTCAGTTACATCATATAAATGAGTGAAGTTGGACTATCAACCTCACAGAACTAGATAAGAATTAAAAAGTTGCTCTTTGGACCCTACTCTTCTCAATGATTCAAAGTATTCTGGGGGGCTTCTCAAAGCAGTCAAGGCAGCTTCCTGGAAAGGCGCTGGAGCAGAATCTGTGATTTTAACATGAATGTTTCTGATTGCAGAGGCGATGAAAGCTGGAGCAATTGCCCATCCAACCCTCCAACCTGCACCAGTTACTAAAACTGAAATGGAAAATCGGGTACTACAAAGGATGTAAAGGACAATAGTTAAAAGTTGAGATAAAAAAATTCCAAGAAATATGAATAAAGAATGACATTTTCCCAGCATGAACAAACTTAAATTAGAAGTCTTCTGTGTAGGATGTCAGCTTAACCTGTAACACTAAAAGTTTTAGACAAGGAAGATGTGATTATAGTTCGCTCTTGCATTCCTGGAAATGAGGCAAGGGATATGTGTTTCTCATTGTCAAATGTTATATGTTCATATACCTGCAGAAACATCAACAAAGTAGAAGACAAAATCTTTAGATATTATACAAATAGTTAATTCAATCTTTCTTGTTTGTCAGCACTTTCAGCCAAAAAAGCATGCCATTGCTTATTGAAAGCTAAGAAAGAATGGGGATTGCAATTTGTTAAAAAAATATTATTTGATATAACCAGAGTACATATATCAGATTTATAAAGTAATACTGTAACTTTGGACATGGCATTGACGCAACAGCAACAAGCCATCATGAGAAATGAGAATATGAGAGAGGAACTCCCATTTTTCAAAACTTTCTATAAATGCAAGTGATATTCCTTTTTACATTTTCATTTGTTAGCAAGTCACTTTCTGCTTCCTCTTCTACCATCTTTCTTAGGATATTAATACCATCTCACTTTTTAACTAAAAAAGGTTAGAACAATCACATACCCTAACATCCAGTTATTAACCATAAGCCAAACCATATGCAGAAGTTCTCATTATTGTTTCAGCCACAATCATATCACACCAATCCAATTGTGATGGCTGGCTCAAAATCAAAATTTATGGTGGCATCCAGTCTAACAACAAAGAATACGTGCTCTTCTTAGCATGTGTGCATTCCATCTTTTTGCTATGTTTCGCAAAGGCACTAATTTAAACAATACCCTGGGTGTAAAATACACTCATCCTCCTCACCCCCCAAAAAAAGTCAGGTTATGAACTATAAGATGGGACAAACAGCTTACAAATTTTTGAAATGTTTACTATAAATCAAAAGACCATGAGGATACATGTGATGCCATGGGATGATCATCTAATCCATTCATGCATGATCAAGTTTGATAAGCCAAAGTATATCATCATACTTCATCTGTTATAGCTAGGCAATCCCTTGTGCGGCATATTCCAGCAATAATCTCTAGTTCATCTTTAGAGAAAACTTTGCCGGTAGGATTCTGAGGACTGCACAACTTTACATCAGCACAAATCTAAATCATTATGCAAATATAGCATTTCTTTGCAAATAATTTGTCAAGTAATTTCACTTATTATTATTATATATGACAGATGGATCCCAAGAAATCAATTAATTTGGGTAAAACTTGCCATGTTCCTCTCTCTCTCTCTCTCTCTTTTAAATTTCCCTATAGCTTGAGACTAATGGTTGTAATCATCAATATTTCATAATCATTGTCCTTTAGAAAAACATGCAAGTCATGCCCCAATTCTATAGTGCCTATTGCCTCATCAACAGAGAGAATATAGAAACTTTCTTGTGAACAACATGAAAGTAGCCCTACAGCAATCCTTATAGGAATGATATTCTGCATGTCCAGCAAATCACTTATGAAAATATTATGGTCAAGATTCTAATCAAACTTCATCAATTGTCATAGCTTTTTTCACTCAGTTTATGAAACAAAAAAAAGATGCATTCTAGATTTCTACCAGAATCTCTATTCCATTAATTATAAATGTACTGAGTTTTGGAAGAATGCTTTTAGAGTGAGTGCAATTTCTGAAAAACTACTTTTTTGTGTCCCCTTCATAGAGTTTACTCACCTGTTCAATACAATAGCTTTTGTTCTCCCAGTAATAGACTTCATGAGTTTGTTTGGATCCAAGGTCCAATGAGGAGGATCAAGTGCCACAAATACCTGTCATTTCCTTTTTTTTAATGGTAGTAAGTAATTATGAATTTAAAAGTATCAAGTGCCCTTGGTATTAACATGCAGCAGGACTAACTTATAATCTATGATAAAGACTTTAAGCCCTAAGTGATAATAAGAAGCTTACTGGGACTCCCCCTGCCATGGCAATACATCCTTCGTATGTTTCATATGAAGGGTCAAAAAGTACAACTTCATCACCTCGGTCTATGACTGTCCTTACATAGCATAGCAGTAAAGAGAATCACATATGTATTCGAAAACTGAAAAAGCTGACTCAAATAATAACATCAACTAACAGGAATAGCAAAGAGCTTACTTGCAAACACTGCTGCTGCAAATGCCTCGGTTTGGCCACAGCAAATAGCTATATCAGTAAGTGGGTTGACATCCAAACCATGCATGTTCTTCACTATCTTTGCCAAGTGGTCACATATTTCTTGCACATGCCTTACATTGCAACAGTTGCTCTCCATTAGTTTCAAACAATTTTTTTTTTTTAAAAAAAGGAGCAAGTGTAGTTTTTGCATTGGTATCATATTAAGTTTCTTAAGTGAATGAATATGACTTTACAAAGGGTTATGTTTGTTCCTAAAATAGCAACCCTTCAAGAGGGTATAGCTCTTCATAAAAGGGTAAGAGGGTGTCTATAAATAGAGCCCAAGTCTCCTATTATTTGGAAAAGTAGTATTTTGCATAACAATTAATGAACAACATAAGCAAAGCTAACACATTCCCTGGGAGTCTGGGACTACGCATGCCACAACATAATAGACCTCGTTAGCTCTTTTCAGCTCAATATCATGTCAGCTTTGCAGCGATGCAATTTAGTTTTGTGGGTATAGTTCTACTCTGTTTTCTTTCTCATGGTCCAGTACAATTCTAGTAAATGACAGATAGAAAATGTGCCTAAAGATTCAAAATTGTGAATCGGGAAGCACAAAATCAAACAAAGTTTATAAATAAGGAATCAAACCCATATCAGGAATCGATATAAATAGCTCAAATTCATTGAAGAAGTTGCAGTGTTGAACACCAACCTGTACTGGTTGAAGTCTGAATTAATGGCAGAAACAGCTGCGTTTTTTATATGAGAAGGTGCAGGGAAGTCTGGGAAGCCTTCAGCGAGGTTGATAGCGTTGCATCGTTGAGCAAGATGAGAAAGTTCTTGAATGGGTGATGGGGTAAAGGTCTTTGCCACAGAGGATAGTTTCTCTTCCATTTACTCTGAGGCCGGTTCTTTACTTCTTTGATGCGTTCCTTATCTAAACAATTTCGGTGGAGAGTTTGAGGTGAAGTGTCCAAAATGTCTCGTCTCAGTGAATTTGTTAACTAATTCAAAAAAACAAAAAATTTGTATGACCAGACGCAAAAAAGGCCAAATACAAATTCTTGAACAATGTTAGGGACGTATATATATATATATTTTTTTTTTACAAGCTTGTTGGCTAAAATAACAAGTTTTGATTAGAGCAACATAATTTTAACATGGGTCTTGATTTTATTTTTATTATACACCAATCATAATATGTCACTTCAATAATTTTTAACAAAATTATGTTACTAGACTGGAAAATTGATACATTGTGTAATTTATGTAGAACATCTTTGAACCATTTACTCCTAATTTTGAATAAAATGCAAGTAAACCAAATCGGTATTCAAACACAATCCTACTTATTCAAAGATGAGTAGGGTTGTAATTTATGTAGAACATCTTTGAACCATTTACTCCTAATTTTCAATAAAATGCAATTAAGCCAAATCGGTATTCAAACACAATCCTACTTATTCAAAGGTGAGTAGGGTTGTCCCCCTCTCCCACTCTCAAATTGATGAAGTAACAAATTTTGTAAAAATCATCCATTTATAATTCCAACTTGGTAAACTTGGGCTTTTGACATGACGATCATTCAAAATAGGTCATGTTATGGGGCAAAATGGCCCATTACCGTTAATTTTGGAAATATTTTGCCCAGAAACACTGTTTCCGAACAATGTAGCAATCTACCACTTTTTCTGCTGACATGGAAAGTTTATTTTTTTAATCCACGGTAGCCTGCTGACATGGAAAGTTTAATTAAAAAAATTTTAAAAAAAAATTGACCATTTAGAGTGCGTTTGGATTGGGCGTTTTCGCCCAATCCTGCGTCTGCGTTTTTCATTTTTTTTTTTTTTTTTTTTTTTTTTTTTTTTTTCATCGCATTTGTGTGGGTTTAGCGGCCTTAACTTGTTCATGCACTGAATGTCAAAGTATTTTCAATCAGAACAGTATAGCCTCGCGAGATGCTTGTCTTCGAACTTATTCTAATTTGGTGGTGATATGGTGGACCCAAATACACAGAAGGCACATCGAGCGCACCTACTGGTTACCTTGATAACTGTTTCCGGAACTGCATCAAACTTTCACTTTATGCTACGCCCTCAGCTTTTCATTAAAAATGGTACAGTTTGTGCTCCCCAGACGTCATACTACCTTCCCACTATTAAACATATAATATATATTCTCGCTTACAGTAGGTTTTATCATTTCATGTCTCTTCAAGTTTTCAGTTTTCTCAGCTGTATTCGAAACGTGAACCATTATAAGCTACAAACGCTCTGGTGGAAAGTCAAGTACTGATTCATGAATACCCAAGTCCATCAAAGATAGAGGGAGAGATAATTACGGAAACCCAGATCTGTCCTGTCTTAAGAACCTGACTCAAAAGAGAAAAGAAAACCAAACTAAAATAAAAGAGATATCACTTTCGACGATTGAACTGCACTTTTATATCCAGATTGGAACTGGATTTGAACGTCTTTGGATCCTGCTTAGAGCCGGCTTTCACTCCACTTTCACTTTCATATCAGGAGCGTCGACTTGTGCACTTGCAATATCGAATTTCACTTTCCGGAATCCTTGCTCCTGGCCTATTGGTTGATGATAGGGTTCCTGTTGGTAGAGTTCCTGCCCTTGGCCTTGGTTCCAGTCTCGTCTCGCATGCCAGCAAGTATTCTAGAAAGAATGACTCGGTTTCATGTCATGTAGCTACTATAGCTCCTCTCGCCTTTCTAGCCTGCCTTGTGTTGCTCGGAAATGGCTAAGCCTTTTTCGAGAGGCTTTCACCCTGAAAACTTAACTAGACCCCGTTCCCTCTATGTCCATTCAATCTTAATCTTGCTGCATGAATGCACTGTAAGACCGGGGATGCCCTCAATGATCCCTTCCTCTTCCATAAAGGCTTTCACCCGCACTAGCACTAGTATATGGTGATATCCAACTCGAAAACCCGAAGACAAACAAGCTTACCTTATTATTAGAGAAAGGGGAAAGGGGGTAAACCCAAAGCTAAGAAGCTGACAACTGCGAGACTAGGAGAATGGGAAAGACTTGGTATATAATCCGTGCCTTCGTTCCGGCTATAGTCCATTAGCAAGCGAGTAGGGGAACCGTTCCTTCCGTTCAGTAAGGGAATACAAGCATTACGGGGAGTTTTAAAAAAGGAATATGAATATGACTCTTCCCAACTCAAGTCAAGCGAAGCATAGTGAGGAAGGAGGAGAAGAACTACTAGAGAAAGGCT
>NW_022155362.1:8306-9656 GCF_001633185.2 Quercus lobata | reverse complement strand
TTTTTTATTCTCTATTTTTCGGCCTGTCCTGACCCGTATCATCATGAAATGAAGCCTGGATGATGTTTTTTAATTTTGAAACTTTTTTTGCATTTACTTTTGAATTTTATAACTCGGGTCGGGTTCGAACGGATAGGAATGAAATTTTTTTTGTTCTCTATTTTTCGGCCTGCCCTGACCTGCTTCGTCTTGAAATGAAACCCGGATAATGTTTTGTAATTTTTAAATTTTTTTGCATTTATTTTTGAATTTTCTAACTCAGGTCGGGTTCGAACGGATAGGAATGAAATTTTTTTTGTTCTCTATTTTTCGGCCTGCCCTGACCTGCTTCGTCTTGAAATGAAACCCGGATAATGTTTTGTAATTTTTAGAATTTTTTTGCATTTATTTTTGAATTTTCTAACTCGGGTCTAGTTCGAACGGATTGGAATGAATTTTTTTTTATTCTCTATTTTTTGGCCTGTCTTGACCCGTTTCGTCTTGAAATGAAGCTCGGATGATGTTTTGTAATTTTTTGAATTTTTTTGCATTTATTTTTGAATTTTCTAACTCGGGTCGTGTTCGAACGGATAGGAATGTAATTTTTTTTATTCTCTATTTTTCGGCCTGTCCGGACCCGTTTCGTCCTGAAATGAAGCCTGGTATGATGTTTTCTGGTACTTTTTTGATTTTTTGCAATTTATTTTTGTATTTCTAACTCGGGTCGGGATTGAACGGATAGGGAAATTTAAAATTTTTTTTATTCTCGTATTTTTTCGGTCTTTTCTGACGCCGTATCATCATGAAATGAAGCCTGGATGCTGTTTTAATTTTTAAAACTTTTTTGCATTTATTTTTGATCACTTTCTAACTCGGTTGCGAGATTTGTATCGGATAGTGAATGAGAATTTTTTTTTATTCCTATTTTTCCGGACTTTTCTCCTGACCGTATCATCGATGAAATTTGAAGTCTGGATGATGTTTTTTTAATTTTTAAATTTAATTTTTATTGGCATTTATTTTTTGAATTTTCTTTACTCGGGTCGGGATTGAAACGAATAGAAATGAAATTTTTTTTGTTCTCTATTTTTTGCGGCCTGTCCTGACCCGTTTCGTCTTGAGAATGAAGCCCGGATGATGTTTTTTAATTTTTAGAATTTTTTTGCATTTATTTTTCAATTTTCTAACTCGGGTCGGGTTTGAACGGATAGGAATGAAATTTTATTTATTCCCTATTTTTCGGCCTTTTCTGACACTAATCATCATGAAATGAAGCCTGGATGATGTTTTTTAATTTTTAAAATTTTTTTGCATTTATTTTTGAATTTTCTAACTCAGGTCGGGATTCAACGAATAGGAATGAATTTTTTT
>NW_022155362.1:0-4744 GCF_001633185.2 Quercus lobata | reverse complement strand
GATTTTTTTGCATTTATTTTTGAATTTTCTAACTCGGGTCGGGATTGAACGGATAGGAATGAAATTTTTTTTATTCTCTATTTTTCGGACTTTCCTAACCCGTATCATCATGAAATGAAGCCTGGATGATGTTTTTTAATTTTTAAAATTTTTTTGCATTTATTTTTGAATTTTCTAACTCGGGTCGGGATTGAACGAATAGGAATTAAATTTTTTTTGTTCTCTATTTTTCGGCCTGTCCTGAGCTGTTTCGTCTTGAAATGAAGCGCAGATGACGTTTTGTAATTTTTAGAATTTTTTTGCATTTATTTTTAAATTTTTCTAACTCGGGTCGGGGGTTACGAACGGGAAATAAGAGAATGAATTTTTTTTTTATTCTCTATTTTTCGGCCTGTCCTGGACCCGTATCATCATTGAAATGAAGCCTGTGATGATGTTTTTAATTTTTAAATATTTTTTGTTTACTTTGAATTTTTAACTCGGGTCGGGTTCCAACGTAGGAATGAAATTTTTTGTTCTCTATTTTCGCCTTCCTAACCCGTTTCGTCTTGAAATGAAGCCCGGATGATGTTTTGTAATTTTTTGAAATTTTTTTGCATTTATTTTTGAATTTTCTAACTCGGGTCGGGATTGAACGGATAGGAATTAAATTTTTTTTATTCTCTATTTTTCGGTCTTTCCTGACCCGTATCATCATGAAATGAAGCCTGGATTGTTTTTTAATTTTTAAAACTTTTTTGCATTTATTTTTGAATTTTCTAACTCGGGTCGAGATTGAACGGAAAGGAATGAAATTTTTTTTATTCTCTATTTTTCGGTCTTTCCTGACCCGTATCATCATGAAATGACGCCTGGATGATGTTTTTTAATTTTTAAAATTTTTATTGCATTTATTTTTGAATTATCTAACTCGGGTCGGGATTGAACGAATAGAAATGAAGTTTTTTTTGTTCTCTATTTTTCGGCCTGTCCTGACCCGTTTCGTCTTGAAATGAAGCCCGGATGATGTTTTGTAATTTTTAGAATTTTTTTGCATTTATTTTTCAATTTCCTAACTCGGGTCGGGTTTGAACGGATAGGAATGAAATTTTTTTTCTTCCCTATTTTTCGGCCTTTTATGACCCTAATCATCATGAAATGAAGCCTGGATGATGTTTTTTAATTTTTAAAATTTTTTTGCATTTATTTTTGAATTTTTTAACTCAGGTCGGGATTCAACGAATAGGAATGAAATTTTTTTTGTTCTCTATTTTTCGGCCTGTCCTAACCCGTTTCGTCTTGAAATGAAGCCCGGATGATGTTTTGTAATTTTTAGAATTTTTTTGCATTTATTTTTCAATTTCCCTCGTCTTGAAATGAAGCCCGGACGATGTTTTGTAATTTTTATAATTTTTTTGCATTTATTTTTGAATTTTCTAACTCGGGTCGGGTTCGAACGGATAGGAATGAAATTTTTTTTATTCTCTATTTTCGGCCTGTCCTGACCCGTTTCGTCATGAAATGAAGCCTGGATGATGTTTTGTAATTTTTAGAATTTTTTTGCATTTATTTTTGAATTTTCTAACTCGGGTCGGGATTGAACGGATAGGAATGAAATTTTTTTTATTCTCTATTTTTCGGACTTTCCTAACCCGTATCATCATGAAATGAAGCCTGGATGATGTTTTTTAATTTTTAAAATTTTTTTGCATTTATTTTTGAATTTTCTAACTCGGGTCGGGATTGAACGAATAGGAATGAAATTTTTTTTGTTCTCTATTTTTCGGCCTGTCCTGAGCTGTTTCGTCTTGAAATGAAGCGCAGATGACGTTTTGTAATTTTTAGAATTTTTTTGCATTTATTTTTAAATTTTCTAACTCGGGTCGGGTTCGAACGGATAGGAATGAATTTTTTTTTATTCTCTATTTTTCGGCCTGTCCTGACCCGTATCATCATGAAATGAAGCCTGGATGATGTTTTTTAATTTTTAAAATTTTTTTGCATTTACTTTTGATTTTTATAACTCGGGTCGGGTTCCAACGGATAGGAATGAAATTTTTTTTGTTCTCTATTTTTCAGCCTGTCCTAACCCGTTTTGTCTTGAAATGAAGCCCGGATGATGTTTTGTAATTTTTAGAATTTTTTTACATTTATTTTTGAATTTTCTAACTCGGGTCGAGTTCGAACGGATAGGAATGTAATTTTTTTTATTCTCTATTTTCGGCCTGTCCGGACCCGTTTCGTCCTGAAATGAAGCCTGGATGATGTTTTGTAATTTTTTGAATTTTTTTGCATTTATTTTTGAATTTTCTAACTCGGGTCGGGATTGAACGGATAGGAATTAAATTTTTTTTATTCTCTATTTTTCGGTCTTTCCTGACCCGTATCATCATGAAATGAAGCCTGGATGATGTTTTTTAATTTTTAAAACTTTTTTGCATTTATTTTTGATTTTTCTAACTCGGGTCGAGATTGTACGGATAGGAATGAAATTTTTTTTATTCTCTATTTTTCGGTCTTTCCTGACCCGTATCATCATGAAATGAAGCCTGGATGATGTTTTTTAATTTTTAAAATTTTTTTGCATTTATTTTTGAATTTTCTAACTCGGGTCGGGATTCAACGAATAGGAATGAAATTTTTTTTGTTCTCTATTTTTCGGCCTGTCCTGACCTGTTTCGTCTTGAAATGAAGCCCGGAAGACGTTTTGTAATTTTTAGAATTTTTTTGCATTTATTTTTGAATTTTCTAACTCGGGTCGGGTTGAACGGATAGGAATGAAATTTTTTTTATTCTCTATTTTTCGGCCTTTCCTGACCCGTATCATCATGAAATGAAGCCTGGATGATGTTTTTTAATTTTTAAAATTTTTTTGCATTTATTTTTGAATTTTCTAACTCGGGTCGGGTTCGAACGGATAGGAATGAAATTTTTTTTTCTCTATTTTTCGGCCTGTCCTGACCCGTTTCGTCTTGAAATGAAGCCTGGATGATGTTTTGTAATTTTTTGAATTTTTTTGCATTTATTTTTGAATTTTCTAACTGGGTCGGGATTGAACGGATAGGAATTAAATTTTTTTTAATTCTCTATTTTTCCGGTCTTTCCTGACCGTATCATCATGAAATGAAGCCTGGATGATGTTTTTTAATTTTTAGAACTTTTTTGCATTTATTTTTGAATTTTCTAACTCGGGTCGAGATTGAACGGAAAGGAATGAAATTTTTTTTATTCTCTATTTTTCGGTCTTTCCTGACCCGTATCATCATGAAATGAAGCCTGGATGATGTTTTTTAATTTTTAAAATTTTTATTGCATTTATTTTTGAATTATCTAACTCGGGTCGGGATTGAACGAATAGAAATGAAGTTTTTTTTGTTCTCTATTTTTCGGCCTGTCCTGACCCGGTTCGTCTTGAAATGAAGCCCGGATGATGTTTTGTAATTTGTAGAATTTTTTTGCATTTATTTTTCAATTTCCTAACTCGGGTCGGGTTTGAACGGATAGGAATGAAATTTTTTTTATTCCCTATTTTTCGGCCTTTTCTGACCCTAATCATCATGAAATGAAGGCTGGATGATGTTTTTTAATTTTTAACATTTTTTTGCATTTATTTTTGAATTTTTTAACTCAGGTCGGGATTCAACGAATAGGAATGAAATTTTTTTTGTTCTCTATTTTTCGGCCTGTCCTGACCCGTTTCGTCTTGAAATGAAGCCCGGATGATGTTTTGTAATTTTTAGAATTTTTTTGCATTTATTTTTGAATTTTCTAACTCGGGTCGGGTTCGAACGGATAGGAATGAAATTTTTTCTATTCTCTATTTTTCGGCCTTTCTTGACCCGTATCATCATGAAATGAAGCCTGGATGATGTTTTGTAATTTTTAGAATTTTTTTGCATTTATTTTCGAATTTTCAAACTCGGGTCGGGATTGAACGGATATGAATGAAATTTTTTTTGTCCTCTATTTTTCGACCTTTCCTGACCAGTATCATCATGAAATGAAGCCTGGATGATGTTTTTTACTTTTAAAAATTTTTTTGCATTTATTTTTGAATTTTCTAACTCAGGTCGGGATTGAACGAATAGGAATGAAATTTTTTTTGTTCTCTATTTTTCGGCCTGTCCTGACCCGTTTCGTCTTGAAATGAAACCCGGATGATGTTTTGTAATTTTTAGAATTTTTTAGCATTTATTTTTGAATTTTCTAACTCGGGTCGGGTTTGAACGGATAGGAATGAAATTTTTTTTATTCTCTATTTTTCGGCCTGCCCAAACCCGTTTCGTAATGAAACGAAGCCAAGATGATATTTTGTAATTTTTAGAATTTTTTTGCATTTATTTTTCAATTTTCTAACTCGGGTCGGGTTTGAACGGATAGGAATGAAATTTTATTTATTCCCTATTTTTCGGCCTTTTCTGACACTAATCATCATGAAATGAAGCCTGGATGATGTTTTTTAATTTTTAAAATTTTTTTGCATTTATTTTTGAATTTTCTAACTCAGGTCGGGATTCAACGAATAGGAATGAAATTTTTTTTGTTCTCTATTTTTCGGCCTGTCCTGACCTGTTTCGTCTTGAAATGAAGCCCGGAAGACGTTTTGTAATTTTTAGAATTTTTTTGCATTTATTTTTGAATTTTCTAACTCGGGTCGGGTTCGAACGGATAGGAATGAATTTTTTTTTATTCTCTATTTTTCGGCCTGTCCTGACCCGTATCGTCATGAAATGAAGCCTAAATGATGTTTTTTAATTTTTAAAAT
>NW_022155361.1:0-9671 GCF_001633185.2 Quercus lobata | reverse complement strand
AAATTTTAGTCCCGAATTCCGTTCATACTCGACCCTGGAAAAAAAAATTCCGAAGAAAATAGTAAAAAAATTCAAAAAATTATAAAACCTCATCTCGGCATTATTTTTAGCAAAAACGGGATGAGATATGCCGAAAAAGAGAAAACAAAATTTTAGTCCCGAATTCCGTTCATACTCGACCCGGGCATGAAAATTCCGAAAAAAATAGTAAAAAAATTCAAAAAATTATAAAACCTCTTCTTGGCATTATTTTTAGCCAAAACGGGATGAGATAGGCCGAAAAAGACAAAAAAAAAAATTAGTCCCGAATTCCATTCATACTCGACCCGGGCAAGAAAATTCCGAAAAAATTAGTAAAAAAATTCAAAAAATTATAAAACCTCTTCCCGGCATTATTTTTAGCCATAACGGGATGAGATAGGCAAAAAAAGTGAAAACAAAATTTTAGTCCCGAATTCCGTTCATACTCGACCCGGGCAAGAAACTTACGAAAAAATTAGTAAAAAAATTCAAAAAATTATAAAACCTCTTCCCGGCATTATTTTTAGCCATAACGGGATGAGATAGGCCAAAAAAGTGAAAACAAAATTTTAGTCCCGAATTCCGTTCATACTCGACCCGGGCAAGAAAATTCCGAAAAAAAAATTAAAAAATTATAAAACCTCTTCCCGGGATTATTTTTAGCCAAAACGGGATGAGATAGGCCAAAAAAGTGGAAACAAAATTTTAGTCCCGAATTCCGTTCATACTCGACCCGGGAAAAAAAATCCGAAAAATATAGTAAAAAAATTCAAAAAATTATAAAACCTAATCCCGGCATTATTTTTAGCAAAAACGGGATGAGATATACCGAAAAAAGAGAAAACAAAATTTTAGTTCCGAATTCCGTTCATACTCGACCCGGGTAAGAAAATTCCGAAAGAAATAGTAAAAAAATTCAAAAAATTATAAAACCGCTTACCGGTATTATTTTTAGCCAAAACGGGATGAGATAGGCCGAAAAAGAAAAAAACAATTTTAGTCCCGAATTCCGTTCATACTCGACCCGGGCAAGAAAATTCCGAAAAAAATATTAAAAAATTTCAAAAAATTATAAAACCTCTTCCCGGGACTATTTTTAGCCAAAACGGGATGAGATAGGCCAAAAAAGTGGAAACAAAATTTTAGTCCCGAATTCCGTTCATACTCGACCCGGGAAAAAAAATTCCGAAAAAAATAGTAAAAAAATTCAAAAAATTATAAAACCTAATCCCGGCAGTATTTTTAGCAAAAACGGGATGAGATATACCGAAAAAAAGAAAACAAAATTTTAGTTCCGAATTCCGTTCATACACGACCCGGGTAAGAAAATTCCGAAAGAAATAGTAAAAAAATTCAAAAAATTATAAAACCTCTTCTTGTCATTATTTTTAGCCATAACGGGATGAGATAGGTCAAAAAAGTGAAAACAAAATTTTAGTCCCGAATTCCGTTCATACTCGACCAGGGAATAAAAATTCCGAAAAAATTAGTAAAAAAATTCAAAAAATTGTAAAACCTCTTCCCGGCAATATTTTTGCAAAAACGGGTTGAAATATGCCGAAAAAGAGAAAACAAAATTTTAGTCCCGAATTCCGTTCATACTCTACCCGGGCAAGAAAATTCCGAAAAAAATAGTAAAAAAATTCAAAAAAATTTTGAAACCACTTCTCGGCATTATTTTTAGCCAAAACGGGATGAGATAGGCCAAAAAAGTGAAATCAAAATTTTAGTCCCGAATTCCGTTCATACTCGACTCGGGAAAAAAAATTCCGAAAAAATAGTAAAAAAATTCAAAAAATTATAAAACCTCATCTCAGCATTATTTTTAGCAAAAACGGGACGAGATATGCCGAAAAAGAGAAAAAAAAAAATTTAGTCCCGAATTCCGTTCATACTCGACCCGGGGAAAAAAATTCCGACAAACATAGTAAAAAAATTGAAAAAATTGTAAAACTTTTTCCCGGCATTTTTTTTAGCAAAAACGGGATGAAATATGCCGAAAAAGAGAAAACAAAATTTTAGTCCTGAATTCCGTTCATGCTCGACCCGGGCCAGAAAATTCAGAAAAAAATAGTAAAAAAATTCAAAAAATTATAAAACAACTTCTCGGCATTATTTCTAGCCAAAACGGGATGACATAGGTTGAAAAAGTGAAATTAAAATTTTAGTCCCGAATTCCGTTCATACTCGACCCGGGCAAGGAAATTCCGAAAAAAATATTAAAAAAATTCAAAAAATTATAAAACCTCTTCCCGGCACTATTTTTAGCTAAAACGGGATGAGATAGGCCAAAAAAGTGAAAACAAAATTTTAGTCCCGAATTCCGTTCATACTCGACCCTGGAAAAAAAAATTCCGAAGAAAATAGTAAAAAAATTCAAAAAATTATAAAACCTCATCTCGGCAATATTTTTAGCAAAAACGGGATGAGATATGCCGAAAAAGAGAAAACAAAATTTTAGTCCCGAATTCCGTTCATACTCGACCCGGGCATGAAAATTCCGAAAAAAATAGTAAAAAAATTCAAAAAATTATAAAACCTCTTCTTGGAATTATTTTTAGCCAAAACGGGATGAGATAGGCCGAAAAAGACAAAAAAAAAAATTAGTCCCGAATTCCGTTCATACTCGACCCGGGCAAGAAAATTCCGAAAAAATTAGTAAAATATCAAAAAATTATTAAAACCTCTTACGGGCATTATTTTTACCCATACGGGATGAGATAGGGCCAAAAAAGTGAAAACAAAATTTTTAGTCCCGAATTCCGTATACTCGACCCGGGCAAAGAAAATTCCCGAAAAAAATATTAAAAAATTATAAAACCCTCTTCCGGATATTTTTAGCCAAAAACCGGGATGAGATAGGCCAAAAAAGTGGAACAAAATTTTAGTCCCGGAATTCTCATACTCGGACCGGGAAAAAAATAATTCCAAAAGTATAGTAAAAAAATTCAAAAAAATTAATAAAACACTAATCCCTGCATATTTTAGCAAAACGGGATGAGACTAAACGAAAAAGAGAAAACAAAATTTTAGTTCCGAATTCCGTTCATACTCGACCCGGGTAAGAAATTCCGAAAGAATAGTAAAAAAATTCAAAAATTATAAAACCTCTTACCGGTATTATTTTTAGCCAAAACGGGATGAGATAGGCCGAAAAAGAAAAAAACAATTTTAGTCCCAAATTCCGTTCACACTCGACCCGGGCAAAAAAATTTCGAAAAAAATAGTAAAAAAATTCAAAAAATTATAAAATCTCTTCCGGCATTATTTTTAGCCAAAGAGGGATGGGATAGGCCGAAAAAGCCAAAAAAAAATTTTGCCCCGAATTCCGTTCATACTCGACCCGGGCAAGAAAATTCCGAAAAAAATATTAAAAAATTTCAAAAAATTATAAAACCTCTTCCCGGGACTATTTTTAGCCAAAACGGGATGAGATAGGCCAAAAAAGTGGAAACAAAGTTTTAGTCCCGAATTCCGTTCATACTCGACCCGGGAAAAAAAATTCCGAAAAAAATAGTAAAAAAATTCAAAAAATTATAAAACCTCATCCCGGCATTATTTTTAGCAAAAACGGGATGAGATATACCGAAAAAGAGAAAACAAAATTTTAGTTCCGAATTCCGTTCATACTCGACCCGGGCAAGAAAATTCCGAAAGAAATAGTAAAAAAATTCAAGAAATTATAAAACCTCTTCTCGGCATTATTTTTAGCCATAACGGGATGAGATAGGCCAAAAAAGTGAAAACAAAATTTTAGTCCCAAATTCCGTTCATAATCGACCCGGGAATAAAAATTCCGAAAAAAATTAGTAAAAAAATTCAAAAAATTGTAAAACCTCTTCCCGGCAATATTTTTAGCAAAAACGGGATGAGATATACCGAAAAAGAGAAAACAAAATTTTAGTTCCGAATTCCGTTCATACTCGACCCGGGTAAGAAAATTCCGAAAGAAATAGTAAAAAAATTCAAAAAATTATAAAACCTCTTCTCGGCATTATTTTTAGCCATAACGGGATGAGATAGGCCAAAAAAGTGAAAACAAATTTTAGTCCCGAATTCCGTTCATACTCGACCCGGGAATAAAAATTCCGAAAAAATTAGTAAAAAAATTCAAAAAATTGTAAAACCTCTTCCCGGCAATATTTTTGCAAAAACGGGTTGTTGAAATATGCCGAAAAAGAGAAAACAAAATTTTAGTCCCGAATTCCGTTCATACTCTACCCGGGCAAGAAAATTCCGAAAAAAATAGTAAAAAAATTCAAAAAAATTTTGAAACCTCTTCTCGGCATTATTTTTAGCCAAAACGGGATGAGATAGGCCAAAAAAGTGAAATCAAAATTTTAGTCCCGAATTCCGTTCATACTCGACCCGGGAAAAAAAATTCCGAAAAAATAGTAAAAAAATTCAAAAAATTATAAAACCTCACCTCAACATTATTTTTAGCAAAAACGGGACGAGATATGCCGAAAAAGAGAAAAAAAAAAATTTAGTCCCGAATTCCGTTCATACTCGACCCGGGAAAAAAAATTCCGACAAACATAGTAAAAAAATTGAAAAAATTGTAAAACTTTTTCCCGGCATTTTTTTTAGCAAAAACGGGATGAAATATGCCGAAAAAGAGAAAACAAAATTTTAGTCCTGAATTCCGTTCATGCTCGACCCTGGCAAGAAAATTCCGAAAAAAATAGTAAAAAAATTCAAAAAATTATAAAACAACTTCTTGGCATTATTTTTAGCCAAAACGGGATGAGATAGGCCGAAAAAGACAAAAAAAAAATTAGTCCCGAATTCCGTTCATACTCGACCCGGGCAAGAAAATTCCAAAAAAATTAGTAAAAAATTTCAAAAAATTATAAAACCTCTTCACGGCATTATTTTTAGCCATAACGGGATGAGATAGGCCAAAAAAGTGAAAACAAAATTTTAGTCCCAAATTCCGTTCATAATCAACCCGGGAATAAAAATTCCGAAAAAAATTAGTAAAAAAATTCAAAAAATTATAAAACCTCATCCCGGCATTATTTTTAGCAAAAACGGGATAAGATATACCGAAAAAGAGAAAACAAAATTTTAGTCCCGAATTCCGTTCATACTCGACCCGGGAAAAAAAATCCGAAAAATATAGTAAAAAAATTCAAAAAATTATAAAACCTAATCCCGGCATTATTTTTAGCAAAAACGGGATGAGATATACCGAAAAAGAGAAAACAAAATTTTAGTTCCGAATTCCGTTCATACTCGACTCGGGTAAGAAAATTCCGAAAGAAATAGTAAAAAAATTCAAAAAATTATAAAACCGCTTACCGGTATTATTTTTAGCCAAAACGGGATGAGATAGGCCGAAAAAGAAAAAAACAATTTTAGTCCCGAATTCCGTTCACACTCGACCCGGGCAAAAAAATTTCGAAAAAAATAGAAAAAAAATTCAAAAAATTATAAAATCTCTTCCTGGCATTATTTTTAGCCAAAGAGGGATGGGATAGGCCGAAAAAGCCAAAAAAAAAATTTTGCCCCGAATTCCGTTCATACTCGACCCGGGCAAGAAAATTCCGAAAAATATTAAAAAATTTCAAAAAATTATAAAACCTCTTCCCGGGACTATTTTTTAGCCAAAACGGGATGAAGATAGGCCAAAAAAGTGGAAACAAAATTTTAGTCCCGAATTCCGTTCATACTCGACCCGGGAAAAAAAATTCCGAAAAAAATAGTAAAAAAATTCAAAAAATTATAAAACCTCATCCCGGCATTGTTATTTTTTAGCAAAAACGGGATGAGATATTACCGAAAAAGAGAAAACAAAATTTAGTTCCCGAATTCCGTTCATACTCGACCCGGAGCAAAAAATTCTGAAGAAAATAGTAAAAAAATTCAAAAAATTATAAAACCTCTCTCGGCATTATTTTTAGCCAAAACGGATGAGATAGGCCAAAAAAGTGAAAACAAATTTTAGTTCCGAATTCCGTTCATACTCGACCCGGGCATGAAAATTCGAAAAAAATATTAAAAAAATTCAAAAAATTATAAAACCTCTTCCCGGCACTATTTTTAGCCAAAACGGGATGAGATAGGCCAAAAAAGTGGAAACAAAATTTTAGTCCCGAATTCCTTTCATACTCGACCCGGGAAAAAAAATTCCGAAAAAAATAGTAAAAAAATTCAAAAAATTATAAAACCTCATCCCGGCATTATTTTTAGCAAAAACGGGATAAGATATACCGAAAAAGAGAAAACAAAATTTTAGTTCCGAATTCCGTTCATACTCGACCCGGGCATGAAAATTCCGAAAAAAATATTAAAAAAATTCAAAAAATTATAAAACCTCTTCCCGGCACTATTTTTAGCTAAAACGGGATGAGATAGGCCAAAAAAGTGAAAACAAAATTTTAGTCCCGAATTCCGTTCATACTCGACCCTGGAAAAAAAAATTCCGAAGAAAATAGTAAAAAAATTCAAAAAATTATAAAACCTCATCTCGGCATTATTTTTAGCAAAAACGGGATGAGATATGCCGAAAAAGAGAAAACAAAATTTTAGTCCCGAATTCCGTTCATACTCGACCCGGGCATGAAAATTCCGAAAAAAATAGTAAAAAAATTCAAAAAATTATAAAACCTCTTCTTGGCATTATTTTTAGCCAAAACGGGATGAGATAGGCCGAAAAAGACAAAAAAAAAAATTAGTCCCGAATTCCGTTCATACTCGACCCGGGCAAGAAAATTCCGAAAAAATTAGTAAAAAAATTCAAAAAATTATAAAACCTCTTCACGGCATTATTTTTAGCCATAACGGGATGAGATAGGCCAAAAAAGTGAAAACAAAATTTTAGTCCCGAATTCCGTTCATACTCGACCCGGGCAAGAAAATTCCGAAAAAAATATTAAAAAATTATAAAACCTCTTCCCGGGATTATTTTTAGCCAAAACGGGATGAGATAGGCCAAAAAAGTGGAAACAAAATTTTAGTCCCGAATTCCGTTCATACTCGACCCGGGAAAAAAAATCCGAAAAATATAGTAAAAAAATTCAAAAAATTATAAAACCTAATCCCGGCATTATTTTTAGCAAAAACGGGATGAGATATACCGAAAAAGAGAAAACAAAATTTTAGTTCCGAATTCCGTTCATACTCGACCCGGGTAAGAAAATTCCGAAAGAAATAGTAAAAAAATTCAAAAAATTATAAAACCGCTTACCGGTATTATTTTTAGCCAAAACGGGATGAGATAGGCCGAAAAAGAAAAAAACAATTTTAGTCCCGAATTCCGTTCACACTCGACCCGGGCAAAAAAATTTCGAAAAAAATAGTAAAAAAATTCAAAAAATTATAAAATCTCTTCCTGGCATTATTTTTAGCCAAAGAGGGATGGGATAGGCCGAAAAAGCCAAAAAAAAAATTTTGCCCTGAATTCCGTTCATACTCGACCCGGGCAAGAAAATTCCGGAAAAAATATTAAAAAATTTCAAAAAATTATAAAACCTCTTCCCGGGACTATTTTTAGCCAAAACGGGATGAGATAGGCCGAAAAAGAAAAAAACAATTTTAGTCCCGAATTCCGTTCACACTCGACCCGGGCAAAAAAATTTCGAAAAAAAATTCAAAAAATTATAAAATCTCTTCCTGGCATTATTTTTAGCCAAAGAGGGATGGGATAGGCCGAAAAAGCCAAAAAAAAAATTTTGCCCCGAATTCCGTTCATACTCGACCCGGGCAAGAAAATTCCGAAAAAAATATTAAAAAATTTCAAAAAATTATAAAACCTCTTCCCGGGACTATTTTTAGCCAAAACGGGATGAGATAGGCCAAAAAAGTGGAAACAAAATTTTAGTCCCGAATTCCGTTCATACTCGACCCGGGAAAAAAAATTCCGAAAAAAATAGTAAAAAAATTCAAAAAATTATAAAACCTAATCCCGGCATTATTTATAGCAAAAACGGGATGAGATATACCGAAAAAGAGAAAACAAAATTTTAGTTCCGAATTCCGTTTATACTCGACCCGGGAAAGAAAATTCCGAAAGAAATAGTAAAAAAATTCAAAAAATTATAAAACCTCTTCTCGGCATTATTTTTAGCCATAACGGGATGAGATAGGCCAAAAAAGTGAAAACAAAATTTTAGTCCCGAATTCCGTTCATACTCGACCCGGGAATAAAAATTCCGAAAAAATTAGTAAAAAAATTCAAAAAATTGTAAAACCTCTTCCCGGCAATATTTTTGCAAAAACGGGTTGAAATATGCCGAAAAAGAGAAAACAAAATTTTAGTCCCGAATTCCGTTCATACTCTACCCGGGCAAGAAAATTCCGAAAAAAATAGTAAAAAAATTCAAAAAAAATTTGAAACCTCTTCTCGGCATTATTTTTAGCCAAAACGGGATGAGATGGGCCAAAAAAGTAAAATCAAAATTTTAGTCCCGAATTCCGTTCATACTCGACCCGGGAAAAAAAATTCCGAAAAAATAATAAAAAAATTCAAAAAATTATAAAACCTCATCTCAGCATTATTTTTAGCAAAAACGGGACGAGATATGCCGAAAAGAGAAAAAAAAAAAATTTAGTCCCGAATTCCGTTCATACTCGACCCGGGAAAAAAAATTCCGACAAACATAGTAAAAAAAATTGAAAAAATTGTAAACTTTTTCCCCCGGTTTTTTTAGGCAAAAACGGGATGAAATAATGCCGAAAAAGAGAAAACAAAATTTTACGTCCTGATTCCCGTTCATGCTCGACCTGGCAAGAAATTCCGAAAAAAATAGTAAAGAAAATCTCAAAAAATTATAAACACTGTTCTTGGCATTATTTTTAGCCAAAACGGGATGAGATAGGCCGAAAAAGACATAAAAAAAATTAGTTCCCGAATTCCGTTCATACTCGACCGGGCAGAAAATTCCAAAAAAATTAGTAAAAAATTTCAAAAATTATAAAACCTCTTCATCACGGCATTTATTTTTTAGCCATAACGGGATGAAGAATATGGCCAAAAAAGTGAAAACAAAATTTTAGTCCCGAATTCCGTTCATACTCGACCCGGGAAAAAAAATCCGAAAAATATAGTAAAAAAATTCAAAAAATTATAAAACCTAATCCCAGCATTATTTTTCGCAAAAACGGGATGAGATATACCGAAAAAGAGAAAACAAAATTTTAGTTCCGAATTCCGTTCATACTCGACCCGGGTAAGAAAATTCCGAAAGAAATAGTAAAAAAATGCAAAAAATTATAAAACCGCTTACCGGTATTATTTTTAGCCAAAACGGGATGAGATAGGCCGAAAAAGAAAAAAACAATTTTAGTCCCGAATTCCGTTCACACTCGACCCGGGCAAAAAAATTTCGAAAAAAATAGTAAAAAAATTCAAAAAATTATAAAATCTCTTCCTGGCATTATTTTTAGCCAAAGAGGGATGGGATAGGCCGAAAAAGCCAAAAAAAAAAATTTGCCCCGAATTCCGTTCATACTCGACCCGGGCAAGAAAATTCCGAAAAAAATATTAAAAAATTTCAAAAAATTATAAAACCTCTTCCCGGGACTATTTTTAGCCAAAACGGGATGAGATAGGCCAAAAAAGTGGAAACAAAGTTTTAGTCCCGAATTCCGTTCATACTCGACCAGGGAAAAAAAATTCCGAAAAAAATAGTAAAAAAATTCAAAAA
>NW_022155360.1:0-9728 GCF_001633185.2 Quercus lobata | reverse complement strand
TTTTGGCTAAAAATAATACCGGAAAGAGGTTTTATAATTTTTGAATGTTTTTGCAGTTTCTTTCGGAATTTTCTTGCCCGTGTCGAGTATGGACGGAATTCGGGGCTAAAATTTTTTCCTCGCTTTCTCGGTCTATCTCATCCCGTTTTGGCTAAAAATAATGCTGGAAAGAGGTTTTTTTTAATTTTTTTTGCAATTTCTTTCGGAATTTTCTTACCAGGGTCGAGTATGAACGGAATTCGGGACTAAAATTTTTTTCTCGTTTTCTCGGCCTATCTCATCCCGTTTTGGCTAAAAATAATGCCGGAGAGAGGTTTTTTAATTTTTTGCAATTCCTTTCGGAATTTTCTTGCCCGGGTCGAGTACAGACGGAATTCGGGACAAAAATTTTTTCCTCTCTTTCTCGGCCTATCTCATCCTGTTTTCGCTAAAAATAATGCCGGAAATAGGTTTTTAATTTTTTTGCTATTTTTTTCGGAATTTTCTTGCCGGTCCGGGTACGAACGGATTGGGACTAAATTTTTTTTTTTTTCTCCTTTTCAAGCCTCTCTCAACCCTTTTGGATAGAAATAATACCGAAAGAGGTTTTTTATTTTTTGAATTTTTTGCAATTTCTGTTCTTTCAGAATTTCTTGCCCGTCGGTATGGATCGGAATTTCGAGACTTAAATTATTTTCTCGCTTTTTGGCTATTTTCATCCGTTTTTGCTAAAAATAATGTTGGAAAGAGGTTTTTTAATTTTTTAATTTTTTTGCAATTTATTTCGGAATTTTCTTACCAGGTTTGAGTATGAACGGAATTCGGGACTAAATTTTTTTTCTCATTTTCTCGGCCTATCTCATCCCATTTTGACTAAAAATAATGCCGGAGAGAGGTTTTTTAATTTTTTGAATTTTTTTGCAATTTCTTTCGGAATTTTCTTGCCCGGGACGAGTATGGACGAAATACGGGACTAAAATTTTTTCCTCACTTTCTTGGCCTATCTCATCCCGTTTTGGCTAAAAATAACGCCGCAAAGAGGCCTTTTAATTTTTACAATTTTTTTGCTATTTTTTCGGAATTTTCTTGCTCGGGTCGAGTATGAACGAAATTCGGGTCTAAAATTTTTTTCTCGCTTTCCCGGCCTATCTCATCCCCGTTTTGGCTAAAAATAACGCAGGAAATAGGTTTTTGAATTTTTTTGCTATTTTTTCGGAATTTTCTTTCCCGGTTCGAGCATGAACGGAATTCGGGACTAAAATTTTTTTCTCGCTTTCTCGGCCTATCTCATCCCTTTTTGGATAAAAATAATACTGGAAATAGGTTTTTGAATTTTTTTGCTATTTTTTGGGAATGTTCTTGCCCTGGTCGAGTATTAACGGGATTCGAGACTAAAATTTTTTTCTCACTTTCTCGGCCTATCTCACCCCGTTTTGGCTAAAACTAATGCCGGGGAGAGGTTTTTCATTTTTTTGATTTTTTTGCGAATTTTTTTCGGAATTTTCTGCCCGGGTTGAATAATGAACAGTTTCGGGAACTAAAACTTTTTTCTCTCTTTCTCTCGCACAGAGGACTAACTCATCCATTTGGCTAAATAATCACGGAAGCGGTTTTTTTAATTTTTTTGAACTTTTTTGCAATTTCTTTCGGATTTTCACTCCGCCGGGTCAAGCATGGACGGAATTCGGGCTAAAATTTTTTTCTCGTTTCTTGGCATATGTCATCCGTTTTGGCTATAATGCTGGAAAAAAAGAGGGGTTTTTTTTAATTTTTTTATTTTTGCAATTTCTTTCGGATTCTTAAACAGGGTGGTATGAACGAATTCGGGACTAATTTTTTCTACGTTTTCTCGGCCTATCTCATCGTTTTGGCTAAAAATAATGCCGGGAAGAGGTTTTTTTAATTTTTTGCAATTTCTTTCGGAATTTTCTTGCCCGGGTCGAGTACGGACGGAATTCGGGACTATAATTTTTTCCTCGCTTTCTCGGCCTATCTCATCCCCCGTTTTGGCTAAAAATAATGCCGGAAATAGCTTTTTTAATTTTTTTGCAATTTATTTCGGAATTTTCTTACCAGGGTCGAGTATGAACGGAATTCGGGACTAACATTGTTTTCTCATTTTCTCGGCCTATCTCATCCCGTTTTGACTAAAAATAATGCCGGAGAGAGGTTTTTTAATTTTTTGAATTTTTTTGCAATTTCTTTCGGAATTTTCTTGCCCGGGACGAGTATGGACGGAATACGGGACTAAAATTTTTTCCTCACTTTCTTGGCCTATCTCATCCCGTTTTGGCTAAAAATAATGCCGCAAAGAGGTCTTTTAATTTTTACAATTTTTTTGCTATTTTTTCGGAATTTTCTTGCTCGGGTCGAGTATGAACGGAATTCGGGTCTAAAATTTTTTTCTCGCTTTCTCGGCCTATCTCATCCCCGTTTTGGCTAAAAATAACGCAGGAAATAGGTTTTTGAATTTTTTTGCTATTTTTTCGGAATTTTCTTTCCCGGGTCGAGCATGAACGGAATTCGGGACTAAAATTTTTTTCTCGCTTTCTCGGCCTATCTCATCCCTTTTTGGATAAAAATAATACTGGAAATAGGTTTTTGAATTTTTTTGCTATTTTTTGGGAATGTTCTTGCCCTGGTCGAGTATTAACGGGATTCGAGACTAAAATTTTTTTCTCACTTTCTCGGCCTATCTCACCCCGTTTTGGCTAAAACTAATGCCGGGGAGAGGTTTTTCAATTTTTTGAATTTTTTTGCGAATTTTCTTGCCCGGGTCGAATATGAACAGATTTCGGGACTAAAACTTTTTTTTCTCTTTCTCGGCCTATCTGATCCGGTTTTGGCTAAAAATAATACCGGAAAGAGGTTTTATAATTTTTGAATGTTTTTGCAGTTTCTTTCGGAATTTTCTTGCCCGTGTCGAGTATGGACGGAATTCGGGGCTAAAATTTTTTCCTCGCTTTCTCGGTCTATCTCATCCCGTTTTGGCTAAAAATAATGCTGGAAAGAGGTTTTTTTAATTTTTTTGCAATTTCTTTCGGAATTTTCTTACCAGGGTCGAGAATGAACGGAATTCGGGACTAAAATTTTTTTCTCGTTTTCTCGGCCTATCTCATCCCGTTTTGGCTAAAAATAATGCCGGAGAGAGGTTTTTTAATTTTTTGCAATTCCTTTCGGAATTTTCTTGCCCGGGTCGAGTACAGACGGAATTCGGGACAAAAATTTTTTCCTCTCTTTCTCGGCCTATCTCATCCTGTTTTCGCTAAAAATAATGCCGGAAATAGGTTTTTTAATTTTTTTGCTATTTTTTTCGGAATTTTCTTGCCCGGCTCGGGTACGAACGGAATTGGGGACTAAAATTTTTTTTTTCTCTTTCTCGGCCTCTCTCAACCCTTTTTGGATAGAAATAATACCGGAAAGAGGTTTTTTAATTTTTTGAATTTTTTTGCAATTTCTTTCAGAATTTTCTTGCCCAGGTCGAGTATGGACGGAATTCGAGACTAAAATTTTTTTCTCGCTTTCTTGGCATATTTCATCCGTTTTGGCTAAAAATAATGTTGGAAAGAGGTTTTTTAATTTTTTAATTTTTTTGCAATTTATTTCGGAATTTTCTTACCAGGGTTGAGTATGAACGGAATTCGGGACTAAAATTTTTTTCTCATTTTCTCGGCCTATCTCATCCCATTTTGACTAAAAATAATGCCGGAGAGAGGTTTTTTAATTTTTTGAATTTTTTTGCAATTTCTTTCGGAATTTTCTTGCCCGGGACGAGTATGGACGGAATACGGGACTAAAATTTTTTCCTCACTTTCTTGGCCTATCTCATCCCGTTTTGGCTAAAAATAATGCCGCAAAGAGGCCTTTTAATTTTTACAATTTTTTTGCTATTTTTTCGGAATTTTCTTGCTCGGGTCGAGTATGAACGAAATTCGGGTCTAAAATTTTTTTCTCGCTTTCTCGGCCTATCTCATCCCCCCGTTTTGGCTAAAAATAACGGCAGGAAATAGGTTTTTTTGATTTTTTTGTATTTTTTTCGGAATTTTTTCCCGGGTCGAGCATGAACGGAATTCGGGACTAAAATATTTTCTCGCTTTCTCGGCCTATCTCATCCTTTTTTGGCTAAAAATAATACGGAAATAGGTTTTTGAATTTTTTGCTTATTTTTTGGGAATGTTCTGCCACTGGTCGAGATTAACGGAGTTCGAGACTAAAATTTTTTTCTCCTTTCTTCAGCCCTATCTCACCCCGTTTTGGCTAAACTTGCCGGGGAGAGGTTTTTCAATTTTTGAATTTTTTTGCGAATTTTTTCGGAATTTTCTGCCGTTGAATCATGAACAGATTTCGACTTAAAACTTTTTTCTCTCTTTCTGCGGCCTATCTCACCATTTGGCTAAAAATAATACGGAAGAGGTTTTTTTTAATTTTTTGAACTTTTTTGCAAGTTTCTTCGGAATTTTCCTGCCCGTGGTCGAGCATGACAGAATTCGGGGCTAAAATTTTTTTTCTCGCTTTCTTGGCATTGTCCAATCCCGTTTTGGCTAAAAATAATGTTATGGAAGGGTTTTTAATTTTTAATTTTTTGCAATTTCTTCGGATTTTCTTACCAGGGTCGAGTATGAACGGAATTCGGGACTAAAATTTTTCTCGTTTTCTCGCCTATCTCATCCCGTTGGCTAAAAATAATGCCGGAGAGAGGTTTTTTTTAATTTTTTGCAATTTCTTTCGGAATTTTCTTGCCCGGGTCGAGTACGGACGGAATTCGGGACTAAAATTTTTTCCTCGCTTTCTCGGCCTATCTCATCCCGTTTTGGCTAAAAATAATGCCGGAAATAGCTTTTTTAATTTCTTTGCAATTTATTTCGGAATTTTCTTACCAGGGTCGAGTATGAACGGAATTCGGGACTAACATTGTTTTCTCATTTTCTCGGCCTATCTCATCCCGTTTTGACTAAAAATAATGCCGGAGAGAGGTTTTTTAATTTTTTGAATTTTTTTGCAATTTCTTTCGGAATTTTCTTGCCCGGGACGAGTATGGACGGAATACGGGACTTAAATTTTTTCCTCACTTTCTTGGCCTATCTCATCCCGTTTTGGCTAAAAATAATGCCGCAAAGAGGTCTTTTAATTTTTACAATTTTTTTGCTATTTTTTCGGAATTTTCTTGCTCGGGTCGAGTATGAACGGAATTCGGGTCTAAAATTTTTTTCTCGCTTTCTCGGCCTATCTCATCCCCGTTTTGGCTAAAAATAACGCAGGAAATAGGTTTTTGAATTTTGTTGCTATTTTTTCGGAATTTTCTTTCCCGGGTCGAGCATGAACGGAATTCGGGACTAAAATTTTTTTCTCGCTTTCTCGGCCTATCTCATCCCTTTTTGGATAAAAATAATACTGGAAATAGGTTTTTGAATTTTTTTGCTATTTTTTGGGAATGTTCTTGCCCTGGTCGAGTATTAACGGGATTCGAGACTAAATTTTTTTTCTCACTTTCTCGGCCTATCTCACCCCGTTTTGGCTAAAACTAATGCCGGGGAGAGGTTTTTCATTTTTTTGATTTTTTTTGCGAATTTTCTTGCCCGGGTCGAATATGAACAGATTTCGGGACTAAAACTTTTTTTTTCTCTTTCTCGGCCTATCTGATCCAGTTTTGGCTAAAAATAATACCGGAAAGAGGTTTTATAATTTTTGAATGTTTTTGCAGTTTCTTTCGGAATTTTCTTGCCCGTGTCGAGTATGGACGGAATTCGGGGCTAAAAATTTTTCCTCGCTTTCTCGGTCTATCTCATCCCGTTTTGGCTAAAAATAATGCTGGAAAGAGGTTTTTTTTAATTTTTTTGCAATTTCTTTCGGAATTTTCTTACCAGGGTCGAGTATGAACGGGAATTCGGGACTAAAATTTTTTTCCGTTTTCTCGGCCATATCTCTTCCCGTTTTGCTAAAAATAATGCCGGAGAGAGGTTTTTTAACTTTTTGCAATTCCTTTCGGAATTTTCTTGCCCGGGTCGAGTACAGACGGAATTCGGGACAAAAATTTTTTCCACTCTTTCTCGGCCTATCTCATCCTGTTTTCGCTAAAAATAATGCCGGAAATAGGTTTTTTAATTTTTTTGCTATTTTTTTCGGAATTTTCTTGCCCGGCTCAGGTACGAACGGAATTGGGGACTAAAATTTTTTTTTTTCTCTTTCTCGGCCTCTCTCAACCCTTTTTGGATAGAAATAATACCGGAAAGAGGTTTTTTAATTTTTTGAATTTTTTTGCAATTTCTTTCAGAATTTTCTTGCCCAGGTCGAGTATTAACGGGATTCGAGACTAAAATTTTTCTCGCTTTCTTGCATTTATTTCATCGTGTTGCTGAAAATAATTGTTGGAAAGGTTTTTAATTTTTTTAATTTTTTAGCAATTTATTCGGAATTTTCTTACCAGGGGTGGTATGAATGGAATTCGGGACTTAAAATTTTTTTTCTCATTGTCTCGGCCTGTCTCATCCTTTTGACTAAAAATAATGCCGGAGAGAGGTTTTTTAATTTTTTGAATTTTTTTGCAATTTCTTTCGGAATTTTCTTGCCCGGGACGAGTATGGACGGAATAAGGGACTAAAATTATTTTCTCGCTTTCTCGGCCTATCTCATCCCTTTTTGGCTAAAAATAATACTGGAAATAGGTTTTTGAATTTTTTTGCTATTTTTTGGGAATGTTCTTGCCCTGGTCGAGTATTAACGGGATTCGAGACTAAAATTTTTTTCTCACTTTTTCAGCCTATCTCACCCCGTTTTGGCTAAAACTAATGCCGGGGAGAGGTTTTTCAATTTTTTGAATTTTTTTGCGAATTTTTTCGGAATTTTCTTGCCCGGGTTGAATATGAATAGATTTCGGGACTAAATACTTATTTTACCTCTTCCAGGCCTATCTCATTCCCTTTGGCTTAAAAATAATACCGGAAAGAGGTTTTTTAATTTTGAACTTTTTGCAATTTCTTTCGGATTTCCTGTCCGGCGGAGCATGGACGGAATTCGGGCAAAATTTTTTTCTCGCTTCTTGGCATATGTTCATCCAGTTTTGGCCTTAAAAATAATGCTGGAAAGGGTTTTTTAATTTTTTTGCAATTTTTTTCGGATTTTCTTACCAGGGTCGAGTATGAACGGAATTCGGGACTAAAATTTTTTTCACGTTTTTTCGGCCTATCTCATCCCGTTTTGGCTAAAAATAATGCCGGAGAGAGGTTTTTTTAATTTTTTGCAATTTCTTTCGGAATTTTCTTGCCCGGGTCGAGTACGGACGGAATTCGGGACTAAAATTTTTTCCTCGCTTTCTCGGCCTATCTCATCCCGTTTTGGCTAAAAATAATGCCGGAAATAGCTTTTTTAATTTTTTTTGCAATTTATTTCGGAATTTTCTTACCAGGGTCGAGTATGAACGGAATTCGGGACTAAAATTTTTTTCTCGTTTTCTCGGCCTATCTCATCCCGTTTTGGCTAAAATATGCCGGGAGAGGTTTTTAATTTTTTGAATTTTTTGCAATTCTTTCGGAATTTTCTTGCCCGGGACGAGTATGGACGGAATACGGGACTAAAATTTTTTCCTCACTTTCTTGGCCTACCTCATCCCGTTTTGGCTAAAAATAATGCCGCAAAGAGGTCTTTTAATTTTTACAATTTTTTTGCTATTTTTTCGGAATTTTCTTGCTCGGGTCGAGTATGAACGGAATTCGGGTCTAAAATTTTTTTCTCGCTTTCTCGGCCTATCTCATCCCCGTTTTGGCTAAAAATAACGCAGGAAATAGGTTTTTGAATTTTTTTGCTATTTTTTCGGAATTTTCTTTCCCGGGTCGAGCATGAACGGAATTCGGGACTAAAATTTTTTTCTCGCTTTCTCGGCCTATCTCATCCCTTTTTGGATAAAAATAATACTGGAAATAGGTTTTTGAATTTTTTTGCTATTTTTTGGGAATGTTCTTGCCCTGGTCGAGTATTAACGGGATTCGAGACTATAATTTTTTTCTCACTTTCTCGGCCTATCTCACCCCGTTTTGGCTAAAACTAATGCCGGGGAGTGGTTTTTCAATTTTTTGAATTTTTTTGCGAATTTTCTTGCCCGGGTCGAATATGAACAGATTTCGGGACTAAAACTTTTTTTTCTCTTTCTCGGCCTATCTGATCCGGTTTTGGCTAAAAATAATACCGGAAAGAGGTTTTATAATTTTTGAATGTTTTTGCAGTTTCTTTCGGAATTTTCTTGCCCGTGTCGAGTATGGACGGAATTCGGGGCTAAAATTTTTTTCTCACTTTCTCAGCCTATCTCACCCCGTTTTGGCTAAAACTAATGCCGGGGAGAGGTTTTTCAATTTTTTGAATTTTTTTGCGAATTTTTTCGGAATTTTCTTGCCCGGGTTGAATATGAACAGATTTCGGGACAAAAACTTTTTTCTCTCTTTCTCGGCCTATCTCATCCCATTTTGGCTAAAAATAATACCGGAAAGAGGTTTTTTAATTTTTTGAACTTTTTTGCAATTTCTTTCGGAATTTTCCTGTCCGGGTCGAGCATGGACGGAATTCGGGGCTAAAATTTTTTTCTCGCTTTCTTGGCATATGTCATCCCGTTTTGGCTAAAAATAATGCTGGAAAGAGTTTTTTAATTTTTTTTGCAATTTCTTTCGGAATTTTCTTACCAGGTCGAGTATAACGGAATCGGGACTAAAATTTTTTCACTTTTTCGGCCTATCTCATCCGGTTTTGGCTAAAAATAATGCGGAGAAGGTTTTTTTAATTTTTTGCAATTCTTTCGAATTTTCTTGCCCGGTCGGTACGACGGAATTCGGACTAAATTGTTTCTCGCTTTCTCGGCCTATCTCATTCCCTTTTTGGTAATAATGCCGAAATAGCTTTTTTAATTTTTTTGCAATTTATTTCGGAATTTTCTTACCAGGGTCGAGTAAGAACGGAATTCGGGACTAACATTGTTTTCTCATTTTCTCGGCCTATCTCATCCCGTTTTGACTAAAAATAATGCCGGAGAGAGGTTTTTTAATTTTTTGAATTTTTTTGCAATTTCTTTCGGAATTTTCTTGCCCGGGACGAGTATGGACGAAATACGGGACTAAAATTTTTTCCTCACTTTCTTGGCCTATCTCATCCCGTTTTGGCTAAAAATAATGCCGCACAGAGGTCTTTTAATTTTTACAATTTTTTTGCTATTTTTTCTGAATTTTCTTGCTCGGGTCGAGTATGAACGGAATTCGGGTCTAAAATTTTTTTCTCGCTTTCTCGGCCTATCTCATCCCCGTTTTGGCTAAAAAAAACGCAGGAAATAGGTTTTTGAATTTTTTTGCTATTTTTTCGGAATTTTCTTTCCCGGGTCGAGCATGAACGGAATTCGGGACGAAAATTTTTTTCTCGCTTTCTCGGCCTATCTCATCCCTTTTTGGATAAAAATAATACTGGAAATAGGTTTTTGAATTTTTTTGCTATTTTTTGGGAATGTTCTTGCCCTGGTCGAGTATTAACGGGATTCGAGACTAAAATTTTTTTCTCACTTTCTCGGCCTATCTCACCCCGTTTTGGCTAAAACTAATGCCGGGGAGAGGTTTTTCAATTTTTTGATTTTTTTTGCGAATTTTCTTGCCCGGGTCGAATATGAACAGATTTCGGGACTAAAACTTTTTTTTTCTCTTTCTCGGCCTATCTGATCCAGTTTTGGCTAAAAATAATACCGGAAAGAGGTTTTATAATTTTTGAATGTTTTTGCAGTTTCT
>NW_022155359.1:0-9756 GCF_001633185.2 Quercus lobata | reverse complement strand
AAATAGAGAGCAAAATTAATTTCCTTCATATCCGTTCGAACCCGACCCGAGCAAGAAAATTCAAAAAATAAATGCAAAAAAATTTTAAAAATTAAAAAACATCATCCAGGCTTCATTTCAAGACGAAACGGGTTAGCACAGGCCGAAAAATCGAGAACAAAAAAAATTTCCTTCCTATCTGTTCGAACTCGACACGCGTTAGAAAATTCAAAAAATAAATGCAAAAAAATTCTAAAAATTAAAAAACATCATCCAGGTTCCATTTCAAGACCATACAGGCCTGGATCGGAAGAAAAATAGAGAACAAAAATAATTTCCTTCCTACCCGTTCGAACCCTCCCGAGTTAGGAAAATCAAAAAAAATGCGAAAAAAATTTTTAAAAATTAAAAAACATATCCAAGCTCTTTACAAGACGAAACGGTGTCAGGATAGGCCGGAAAAATTAGAGAACAAAAAAATTTCCTTCCATTATCCGATCGAACCCGACCCGAGTTACAGGAATATCCAAAATAATTCAAAAAAATTTTTAAAAATCAAAAAACATCATCCGGCTTCATTCAGAGAAACGGGGCCAGACATGCCGAAATAGAGAACAAAAAAAATTTTCCTTCCTATCGTTCGAACCCGACCCGAGTTAGAAAAATTAAATAAAAATTGCAAAAAATTTTTAAATTTAAAATTAAAAAATATCATTCAGGCTTCATTTCAAGACGAAACGAGCCAAGACAGGCCGAAAAATAGAGAACAAAAGAATTTCCTTCCTATCCGTTCGAACCCGACACGGGTTAGAGAATTCAAATAGAAATGCAAAAAAATTCTAAAAATTAAAAAACATCATCCAGGTTTCATTTCAAGACGAAACGGGTGAAGACAAGCCGAAAAATAGAGGAGAAAAAAAATTTCTTTCTATCCGTTCGAACCCATCCCGAGTTAGAAAATTCAAAAATAAATGCGAAAAAATTTTAAAAATTAAAAAACATCATCCAGGCTTCTTTACAAGACGAAACGGGTCAGGGCACCCCCTCCCCCTCCCCCCGGCCGAAAAATAGAGAAAAAAAAAATTTCCTTCCTATCCGTTCGAAACCGACCCGAGTTAGAAAATTTAAATATAAATGCAAAAGAATTTTAAAAATTAAAAAACATCATCCAGGCTTCATTTCAAGACGAAACGGGCCAAGACAGGCCGAAAAATAGAGAAAAAAAATAATTTCCTTCCTATCGTTCGAACCCGACCCAGGTTAGAAAATTAAAAAATTAAGGCAAAAAAATTCTAAAAATTAAAAAACATCATCTAGGTTTCATTTCAAGACGAAATGGGTGAAGACAAGCCGAAAAATAGAGAAGGAAAAAAAATTTCTTCCTATCAGTTCGAACCCGGCCCGAGTTAGAAAATTCAAATATAATTGCAAAAAATTCTAAAAATTAAAAAACAACATCCAGGCTTCATTTTAAGACGAAACGGGTCAGGACAGGCCGAAAAATAGAGAACAAAAAAAATTTCCTTCCTATCCGATCGAACCCGACCCGAGTTACAGAATTCAAAAATAAATTCTAAAAAATTCTAAAAATTAAAAAACATCATCCAGGCTTCATTTCAAGACGAAACGGGTCAGGACAGGTTGAAAAATAGAGAACAAAAATAATTTCCTTCCTATCCGTTCGAACCCGACCCGAGTTAGAAAATTCAAAAATAAATGCAAAAAAATTTTAAAAATTAAAAAACATTGTCCAAGCTTCATTTCAAGATGAAACGGGTCAGGACAGGCCGAAAAATAGAGAATAAAAAAAATTTCATTCCTATCCGTTTGAACCCGACCCGAGTTAGAAAATTAAAAATAAAATGCAAAAAAATTCTAAAAATTACAAAACATCATCCGGGCTTCATTTCAAGGACAAACGGGCCAAACAGGCCGAAAAATAGAGAACAAAAATAATTTACTTCCTATCCGTTCGAAACCGACCCGAGTTAGAAAATTCAAAAATTAAGTCAAAAAAATTCTAAAAATAAAAAAACATAATCCAGGCTTCATTTCAAGACAAAACGGGTCATGACAGGTCGAAAAATAGAGAACAAAAAAATAATTTTCTTCCTATCCGTTCGAACCCGACCCGAGTTAGAAAATTCGAAAATAAATGCAAAAAAATTTTAAAAATCAAAAAACATCATCCAGGCTTCATTTCAAGACGAAACAGGCCAAGACAGGCCGAAAAATAGAGAACAAAAACAGTTTCCTTCCTATCCGTTCGAACCCGACCCGAGTTAGAAAATTTAAATAAAAATGCAAAAAAATATTAAAAATTAAAAAATATCATTCAGGCTTCATTTCAAGACGAAACGGGCCAAGACAGGCCGAAAAATAGAGAACAAAAAGAATTTCCTTCCTATCCGTTCGAACCCGACACGGGTTAGAGAATTCAAATATAAATGCAAAAAAATTCTAAAAATTAAAAAACATTATCCAGGTTTCATTTCAAGACGAAACGGGTGAAGACAAGCCGAAAAATAGCGGAGAAAAAAAATTTCTTTCTATTCGTTCGAACCCATCCCGAGTTAGAAAATTCAAAAATAAATGCGAAAAAATTTTAAAAATTAAAAAACATCATCCAGGCTTCTTTACAAGACGAAACGGGTCAGGGCAGGCCGAAAAATAGAGAACAAAAAAAATTTCCTTCCTATCGTTCGAACCCGACCCGAGTTAGAAAATTTAAATATAAATGCAAAAAAATTTTAAAAATTAAAAAACATCATCCAGGCTTCATTTCAAGACGAAACGGGCCAAGACAGGCCGAAAAATAGAGAACAAAAAAAATTTCCTTCCTATCCGTTCGAATCCGACCCGGGTTAGAAAATTCAAAAATTAAGGCAAAAAAATTCTAAAAATTAAAAAACAATCATCTAGGTTTCATTTCAGACGAAACGGGTCAGGACAGGCCGAAAAATAGAGAACAAAAAAAATTTCCTTCCTATCCGAACGAACCCGACCCGAGTTACAGAATTCAAAAATAAATTCAAAAAAATTCTAAAAATTAAAAAACATCATCCAGGCTTCATTTCAAGACGAAACGGGTCAGGACAGGTTGAAAAATAGAGAACAAAAATAATTTCCTTCCTATCCGTTCGAACCCGACCCGAGTTAGAAAATTCAAAAATAAATGCAAAAAAATTTTAAAAATTAAAAAACATCGTCCAAGCCTCATTACAAGACGAAACGGGTCAGGACAGGCCGTAAAATAGAGAACAAAAAAAATTTCCTTCCAACCCGTCCGAACCCGACCCGAGTGAGAAAATTCAAATATAAATGCAAAAAATTTTAAAAATTAAAAAACATCATCAAGGCTTCATTACAAGACGAAACGGGTCAGGACAGGCCGAAAAATAGAGAACAAAAATAATTTACTTCCTATCCGTTCGAAACCGGCCCGAGTTAGAAAATTCAAAATTAAGCAAAAAAATTCTAAAAATTAAAAAACATAATCCAGGCCTTCATTTCAAGACAAAACGGGGTCATGACAGGTCGAAAAAATATGAGATACAAAAAAATAATTTTTCTTCCTATCCGTTCGAACCCGGACCCGAGGTTAGAAATAATTCGAAAATTAAATTGCAAAAAAATTTTTAAAAATCAAAAAACATCATCCAGGCTTCTTTCAAGACGAAACGGGTCAAGACAGGCCGAAAAATAGAGACGAACAAAACAATTTCCTTCCTATCCGTTCGAACCCGACCCGAGTTAGAAAATTTAAATAAAAATGCAAAAAAATATTAAAAATTAAAAAATATCATCCAGGCTTCATTTCAAGACGAAACGGGCCAAGACAGGCCGAAAAAGAGAGAACAAAAAGAATTTCCTTCCTATCCGTTCGAACCCGCCCAGGTTAGAAAATTAAAAATATAAATGCAAAAAAATTCTAAAAATTAAAAAACATCATCCAGGTTTCATTTCAAGACGAAACGGGTGAAGACAAGCCGAAAAATAGAGGAGAAAAAAAATTTCTTCCTATCCGTTCGAACCCATCCCGAGTTAGAAAATTCAAAAATAAATGCGAAAAAATTTTAAAAATTAAAAAACATCATCCAGGCTTCTTTAAGACGAAACGGGTCAGGACAGGCCGAAAAATAGAGAACAAAAAAAATTTCCTTCCTATCCGATCGAACCCGACCCGAGTTACAGAATTCAAAAATAAATTCAAAAAAATTTTAAAAATCAAAAAACATCATCCAGGCTTCATTTCAAGACGAAACGGGCCAAGACATGCCGAAAAATAGAGAACAAAAACAATTTCCTTCCTATCCGTTCGAACCCGACCCGAGTTAGAAAATTTAAATAAAAATGCAAAAAAATATTAAAAATTAAAAAATATCATTCAGGCTTCATTTCAAGACGAAACGAGCCAAGACAGGCCGAAAAATAGAGAACAAAAGAATTTCCTTCCTATCCGTTCGAACCCGACACGGGTTAGAGAATTCAAATAGAAATGCAAAAAAATTCTAAAAATTAAAAAACATCATCCAGGTTTCATTTCAAGACGAAACGGGTGAAGACAAGCCGAAAAATAGAGGAGAAAAAAAATTTCTTTCTATCCGTTCGAACCCATCCCGAGTTAGAAAATTCAAAAATAAATGCGAAAAAATTTTAAAAATTAAAAAACATCATCCAGGCTTCTTTACAAGACGAAACGGGTCAGGGCAGGCCGAAAAATAGAGAACAAAAAAAATTTCCTTCCTATCGTTCGAACCCGACCCGAGTTAGAAAATTTAAATATAAATGCAAAAAAATTTTAAAAATTAAAAAACATCATCCAGGCTTCATTTCAAGACGAAACGGGCCAAGAAAGGCCGAAAAATAGAGAACAAAAAAAATTTCCTTCCTATCCGTTCGAACCCGACCCGGGTTAGAAAATTCAAAAATTAAGGCAAAAAAATTCTAAAAATTAAAAAACATCATCTAGGTTTCATTTCAAGACGAAACGGGTGAAGACAGGCCGAAAAATAGAGAATAAAAATAATTTACTTCCTATCCGTTCGAATCCGACCCGAGTTAGAAAATTCAAAAATTAAGGCAAAAAAATTCTAAAAATTTAAAAACATCATATAGGTTTCATTTCAAGACGAAACGGGTGAAGACAAGCTAAAAAATAGAGAAGAAAACAAAATTTTCTTCCTATCCGTTCGAACCTGACCCAAGTTAGAAAATTTGAATATAATTGCAAAAAAATTTTAAAAATTAAAAAACAACATCCAGGCTTCATTTTAAGCCGAAACGGGTCAGGACAGGCCGAAAATTAGAGACCAAAAAAAATTACGTTCCTATCCATTCGAACCAGACCCGAGTTAGAAAATTCAAAAATAAATGCAAAAAAATTTTAAAAATTAAAAAACATCATCCAGGCTTCTTTACAAGACGAAACGGGTCAGGGCAGGCCGAAAAATAGAGAACAAAAAAAATTTCCTTCCTATCCGTTCGAACCCGACCAGAGTTAGAAAATTTAAATATAAATGCAAAAGAATTTCAAAAATTAAAAAACATCGTCCAGGCTTCATTTCAAGACGAAACGGGCCAAGACAGGCCGAAAAATAGAGAAAAAAAATAATTTCCTTCCTATCCGTTCGAACCCGACCCAGGTTAGAAAATTAAAAAATTAAGGCAAAAAAATTCTAAAAATTAAAAAACATCATCTAGGTTTCATTTCAAGACGAAATGGGTGAAGACAAGCCGAAAAGTAGAGAAGAAAAAAAAAATTTTTCCTATCCGTTCGAACCCGACCCGAGTTAGAAAATTCAAATATAATTGCAAAAAAATTCTAAAAATTAAAAAACAACATCCAGGCTTCATTTTAAGACGAAACGGGTCAGGACAGGCCGAAAAATAGAGAACAAAAAAAATTTCCTTCCTATCCGATCGAACCGACCCGAGTTACAGATTTCCAAAAATAAATTCTAAAAAAATTCTAAAAATTACAAAACATCATCCAGGCTTCATTTCAAGACGAAACGGGTCAGGACAGGCCGAAAACTAGAGAATAAAAAAAATTTCATTCCTATCCGTTCGAACCCGCCCCGAGTTAGAAAATTCAAAAATAAATGCAAAAAAATTTTTAAAAATTAAAAAACATTCATCCAAGCTTATTACAAGACGAAACGGGTCAGGACAGGCCGTAAATAGAGAACAAAAAAATTTCCTCCTACCCGTCCCAAACCGACCCGAGTGAAGAAATTCAAATATAATGCAAAAAAATTTTAAAAAATTAGAAACATCATCCAGGCTTCATTTCAAGACGAAACGGGCCCAAGACAGGCCGAAAATAGAGAACAAAAATAATTTACTTCCTATCAGTTCAAACCGGACCCGAGTTTAGAAAATTCAAAAATTAAAGTAAAAAATTCTAAAAATTAAAAACATAATCCAGGCTTCATTCAAGACAAAACGGGTCATGACAGGTCGAAAAATGAGAGAAACAAAAAAATAATTTTCTTCCTATCCGTTCGAACCCGACCCGAGTTAGAATATTCGAAAATAAATGCAAAAAAATTTTAAAAATCAAAAAACATCATCCAGGCTTCGTTTCAAGACGAAACGGGCCAAGACAGGCCGAAAAATAGAGAACAAAAACAATTTCCTTCCTATCCGTTCGAACCCGACCCGAGTTAGAAAATTTAAATAAAAATGCAAAAAAATATTAAAAATTAAAAAATATCATTCAGGCTTCATTTCAAGACGAAACGGGCCAAGACAGGCCGAAAAAGAGAGAACAAAAAGAATTTCCTTCAATCCGTTCGAACCCGACACGGGTTAGAGAATTCAAATATAAATGCAAAAAAATTCTAAAAATTAAAAAACATCATCCAGGTTTCATTTCAAGACGAAACGGGTGAAGACAAGCCGAAAAATAGAGGAGAAAAAAAATTTCTTTCTATCCGTTCGAACCCATCCCGAGTTAGAAAATTCAAAAATAAATGCGAAAAAATTTTAAAAATTAAAAAACATCATCCAAGCTTCTTTACAAGACGAAACGGGTCAGGATAGGCCGAAAAATAGAGAACAAAAAAAATTTCCTTCCTATCCGATCGAACCCGACCCGAGTTACAGAATTCAAAAATAAATTCAAAAAAATTTTAAAAATCAAAAAACATCATCCAGGCTTCATTTCAAGACGAAACGGGGGGCCCCCCCCCAAGACCCAAAAAATGCCCGAAAAAATAGAGAACAAACAATTTCTCTCTTATCCTTCGAACCCGACCCGAGTTAGAAAATTTAAAAATAAAAATGCAAAAAATTTTCATTCAGGCTTCATTTCAAGACGAAACGGGCCAAGACAGGCCGAAAAATAGAGAACAAAAAGAATTTCCTTCCTATCCGTTCGAACCCGACACGGGTTAGAGAATTCAAATATAAATGCAAAAAAATTCTAAAAATTAAAAAACATCATCCAGGTTTCATTTCAAGACGAAACGGGTGAAGACAAGCCGAAAAATAGAGGAGAAAAAAAATTTCTTTCTATCCGTTCGAACCCATCCCGAGTTAGAAAATTCAAAAATAAATGCGAAAAAATTTTAAAAATTAAAAAACATCATCCAGGCTTCTTTACAAGACGAAACGGGTCAGGGCAGGCCGAAAAATAGAGAACAAAAAAAATTTCCTTCCTATCGTTCGAACCCGACCCGAGTTAGAAAATTTAAATATAAATGCAAAAAAATTTTAAAAATTAAAAAACATCATCCAGGCTTCATTTCAAGACGAAACGGGCCAAGAAAGGCCGAAAAATAGAGAACAAAAAAAATTTCCTTCCTATCCGTTCGAACCCGACCCGGGTTAGAAAATTCAAAAATTAAGGCAAAAAAATTCTAAAAATTAAAAAACATCATCTAGGTTTCATTTCAAGACGAAACGGGTGAAGACAGGCCGAAAAATAGAGAATAAAAATAATTTACTTCCTATCCTTTAGAACCCGACCCGAGTTAGAAAATTCAAAAATTAAGGCAAAAAAATTCTAAAAATTTAAAAACATCATATAGGTTTCATTTCAAGACGAAACGGGTGAAGACAAGCTAAAAAATAGAGAAGAAAACAAAATTTTCTTCCTATCCGTTCGAACCTGACCCAAGTTAGAAAATTTGAATATAATTGCAAAAAAATTTTAAAAATTAAAAAACAACATCCAGGCTTCATTTTAAGCCGAAACGGGTCAGGACAGGCCGAAAATTAGAGACCAAAAAAAATTACGTTCCTATCCATTCGAACCAGACCCGAGTTAGAAAATTCAAAAATAAATGCAAAAAAATTTTAAAAATTAAAAAACATCATCCAGGCTTCTTTACAAGACGAAACGGGTCAGGGCAGGCCGAAAAATAGAGAACAAAAAAAATTTCCTTCCTATCCGTTCGAACCCGACCAGAGTTAGAAAATTTAAATATAAATGCAAAAGAATTTCAAAAATTAAAAAACATCGTCCAGGCTTCATTTCAAGACGAAACGGGCCAAGACAGGCCGAAAAATAGAGAAAAAAAATAATTTCCTTCCTATCCGTTCGAACCCGACCCAGGTTAGAAAATTAAAAAATTAAGGCAAAAAAATTCTAAAAATTAAAAAACATCATCTAGGTTTCATTTCAAGACGAAATGGGTGAAGACAAGCCGAAAAGTAGAGAAGAAAAAAAAAAATTTTCCTATCCGTTCGAACCCGACCCGAGTTAGAAAATTCAAATATAATTGCAAAAAAATTTTAAAAATTAAAAAACATCATCCAAGCTTCATTACAAGACGAAACAGGTCAGGACAGGCCGTAAAATAGAGAACAAAAAAAATTTCCTTCCTACCCGTCCGAACCCGACCCGAGTGAGAAAATTCAAATATAAATGCAAAAAAATTTTAAAAATTATAAAACATTCATCCAGGCTTCATTCAAGACGAAACGGGCCAAGACAGGCCGAAAAAAATAGAGAACAAAAATTAATTTACTTCCTATCCGTTTCGAAACCGACCCGAGTAGAAAATTACAAAAATTAGTCAAAAAAATTCTAAAAATTAAAAAAAAACATAATCCAGGCTTCATTTTTCAAGACAAAACGGTCATGACAGGTCGAAAAAATAGGGAAGAACAAAAAAAATAATTCTTCTTCCTATCCGTGTCGAACCCGACCCGAGTTAAAAATTCGAAGAATAAATGCAAAAAAATTTTTAAAAATTAAAAAACCATCATCCAGGCATCATTTCAAGACGAAACGGCCAGACAGGCCGAAAAATAGAGAACAAAAAACAATTTCCTTCCTATCCGTCGAACCCGACCCGAGTTAGAAAATTTAAATATAAATGCAAAAGAATTTTAAAAATTAAAAAACATCATCCAGGCTTCATTTCAAGACGAAACGGGCCACGACAGGCCGAAAAATAGAGAAAAAAATATAATTTCCTTCCTATCCGTTCGAACCCGACCCAGGTTAGAAAATTAAAAAATTAAGGCAAAAAAATTCTAAAAATTAAAAAACATCATCTAGGTTTCCTTTCAAGACGAAATGGGTGAAGACAAGCCGAAAAATAGAGAAGAAAAAAAAATTTCTTCCTATCCGTTCGAACCCGACCCGAGTTAGAAAATTCAAATATAATTGCAAAAAAATTCTAAAAAATAAAAAACAACATCTAGGCTTCATTTTAAGACGAAACGGGTCAGGACAGGCCGAAAAATAGAGAACAAAAAAAATTTCCTTCCTATCCGATCGAACCCGACCCGAGTTACAGATTTCAAAAATAAATTCAAAAA
>NW_022155358.1:0-9892 GCF_001633185.2 Quercus lobata | reverse complement strand
TGAAATGAAGCCTGGATGATGTTTTTTAATTTTTAAAATTTTTTTGCATTTATTTTTGAATTTTCTAACTCGGGTCGGGATTGAACGAATAGGAATGAAAATTTTTTTTGTTCTCTATTTTTCGGCCTGTCCTGACCCGTTTCGTCTTGAAATGAAGACCGTATGATGTTTTGTAATTTTTAGAATTTTTTTGCATTTATTTTTGAATTTTCTAACTCGGGTCGGGTTTGAACGGATAGGAATGAAATTTTTTTTATTCTCTATTTTTCGGCCTTTTCTGACCCGTATCATCATGAAATGAAGCCTGGATGATGTTTTTTAGTTTTTTAAATTTTTTTGCATTGATTTTTGAATTTTCTAACTCAGGTCGGGATTGAACGAATAGGAATGAAATTTTTTTTGTTCTCTATTTTTCGGCCTGTCATGACCCGTTTCGTCTTGAAATGAAGACCGGATGATGTTTTGTAATTTTTAGAATTTTTTTGCATTTATTTTTGAATTTTCTAACTCGGGTCGGGTTCGAACGGATAGGAATGAATTGTTTTTTATTCACTATTTTTCGGCCTGTCCTGAACCGTATCATCATGAAATGAAGCCTGGATGATGTTTTTTAATTTTTAAAATTTTTTTGCATTTACTTTTGAATTTTATAACTCGGGTCGGGTTCGAACGGATAGGAATGAAATTTTTTTTGTTCTCTATTTTTCGGCTTGCCCTGACCTGCTTCGTCTTGAAATGAAACCCGGATAATGTTTTGTAATTTTTAGAATTTTTTAGAATTTATTTTTGAATTTTCTAACTCGGGTCGAGTTCGAACGGATAGGAATGAATTTTATTTTATTCTCTATTTTTTGGCCTGTCCTGACCCGTTTCGTCTTGAAATGAAGCTCGGATGATTTTTTGTAATTTTTTGAATTTTTTTGCATTTATTTTTGAATTTTCTAAATCGGGTCGGGTTCGAACGGATAGGAATGAAATTTTTTTTGTTCTCTATTTTTCGGCCTGCCCTGACCTGCTTCGTCTTGAAATGAAGCCCGAATGATGTTTTGTAATTTTTATAATTTTTTTGCATTTATTTTTGAATTTTCTAACTCGGGTCGGGTTCGAACGGATAGGAATGAAATTTTTTTTATTCTCTAGTTTTCGGCTGTCTGACCGCGTTTCGTCTTGAAATGAGCCGGATGACGTTTTGTAATTTTTAAGAAATTTTTTTGCAATTTATTTTTTAATTTTCTAAACTCGGGTCGGGTTCGAACGGATAGGAAATGTATTTTTTTTCTCTATTTCAACCTGTCCTGACCCGTTTCGTCATGAAATGAAGCCCTGGATGATGTTTTGTAATTTTTAGAATTTTTTTGGCATTTATTTTGATTTTCTAACTCGGGTCGGGATTGAACGGATAGGAATGAAAATTTTTTTAATTCTCTATTTTTCGGACTTTCCTAACCCGTATCATCATGAAATGAAGCCTGGATGATGTTTTTTAATTTTTAAAATTTTTTTGCATTTACTTTTGAATTTTATAACTCGGGTCGGGTTCGAACGGATAGGAATGAAATTTTCTTTGTTCTCTATTTTTCGGCCTGCCCTGACCTGCTTCGTCTTGAAATGAAACCCGGATAATGTTTTTTAATTTTTAGAATTTTTTATAATTTATTTTTGAATTTTCTAACTCGGGTCGAGTTCGAATGGATAGGAATGAATTTTATTTTATTCTCTATTTTTTGGCCTGTCCTGACCCGTTTCGTCTTGAAATGAAACTCGGATGATGTTTTGTAATTTTTTGAATTTTTTTGCATTTATTTTTGAATTTTCTAACTCGGGTCGGGTTCGAACGGATAGGAATGAAATTTTTTTTGTTCTGTATTTTTCGGCCTGCCCTGACCTGCTTCGTCTTGAAATGAAGCCAGAATGATGTTTTGTAATTTTTATAATTTTTTTGCATTTATTTTTGAATTTTTTTCCCCCCCCTTAAACTCCCCGGGTCGGGTTCGAACGGATAGGAATGAAATTTTTTTTATTCTCTAGTTTCGGCCCTGTTCCTTGACCGTTTCGTCTTGAAATGAAGCCCGAATGATGTTTTTGTTAAATTTTTTAGAATTTTTTTGCATTTATTTTTGAATTTTCCTAACTCGGGTCGGGATTGACGAATAGGAATGAAATTTTTTTGTTCCTCTATTTTTTCGGTGTCCTGACTGTTCGTCTTGAAATGAAGCCGGATGACGTTTTGTAATTTTTAGAATTTTTTTGCATTTATTTTTAAATTTTCTATCTCGGATCGGGTTCGAACGGATAGGAATGAATTTTTTTTTTATTCTCTATTTTTCGGCCTGTCCTGACCTGTATCATCATGAAATGAAGCCTAAATGATGTTTTTTAATTTTTAAATTTTTTTTGCATTTACTTTTGAATTTTATAACTCGGGTCGGGTTCGAACGGATAGGATTGAAATTTTTTTTGTTCTCTATTTTTCGGCCTGCCCTGACCTGCTTCGTCTTGAAATGAAACCCGGATAATGTTTTTTAATTTTTAGAATTTTTTAGAATTTATTTTTGAATTTTCTAACTCGGGTCGAGTTCGAACGGATAGGAATGAATTTTATTTTATTCTCTATTTTTTGGCCTGTCCTGACCCGTTTCGTCTTGAAAATGAGCTCGGATGATGTTTTTGTAATTTTTTGAATTTTTTTGCATTAATTTTTGAAATTTTCTAACTCGGGTCGGGTTTGAACGGATAGGAATGAAAATTTTTTTTGTTCTCTATTTTTCCGGCCTGCCCTGACCTGCTTCGTCTTGAATGAAAGCCCGAAGATGTTTTGTAATTTTTAGAATTTTTGCATTTATTTTTTAATTTTCTAACTCGGGTCGGGTTGAAACGGATAGGAAATGTAATTTTTTTTTATTCTCTATTTTCAGCCTGTCCTGACCCGTTTCGTCAAGAAATGAAGCCTGGATGATGTTTTGTAATTTTTAGAATTTTTTTGCATTTATTTTTGAATTTTCTAACTCGGGTCGGGATTGAACGGATAGGAATGAAATTTTTTTTATTCTCTATTTTTCGGACTTTCCTAACCCGTATCATCATGAAATGAAGCCTGGATGATGTTTTTTAATTTTTAAAATTTTTTTGCATTTATTTTTGAATTTTCTAACTCGGGTCGGAATTGAACGAATAGGAATGAAATTTTTTTTGTTCTCTATTTTTCGGCCTGTCCTGACCAGTTTCATCTTGAAATGAAGCCCGGATGACGTTTTGTAAATTTTTAGAAGTTTTTTGCCATTTATTTTTGAATTTTCTAAACTCGGGTTCGGGTTTGAACGGATAGGAATGAAATTTTTTTTATTCTCTATTTTTCGGCCTTTTCTGACCGCGTATCATCATGAATGAAGCCTGGATATGTTTTTTAGTTTTTAAAATTTTTTTTTTTTGCATTTATTTTGAATTTTCTAACCTGGGTCGGGTTCGAACGGATAGGAAGGAAATTTTTTTGTTCTCTATTTTTCGGCCTATCCTGACTTGTTTCGCCTTGAAATGAAGCCGACATAATGTTTTTTCTTTTTTAGAATTTTTTTGCATTTATTTTTGAATTCTCTAACTCGGGTCGGGTTTGAATGGATAGGAAAGAAATTTTTTTTATACTCTATTTTTTGGCCGGTCTTCTCCCGTTTCGTCTTGAAATGAAACCTGAATGATGTTTTTTAATTTTTAAAATTTTTTTGCATTTATTTTGAATTTTCTAACCTGGGTCGGGTTCGAACGGATAGGAAGGAAATTTTTTTGTTCTCTATTTTTTGGCCTTGTCCTGACCTGTTTCGCTTGAAAGGAGCCTGGATGATGTTTTTTTAATTTTTAAGAATTTTTGCCATTATTTATTGAATTTCTAAAACTCGGTCAGCGAAAGGATAGGAAATTAAATGTTTTTTGTTCTCTATTTTTCGGCTGTCCTGACCCGTTTCGTCTTGAAAAGTGTGTTTTGAAGCCTGGATGATGTTTTTTTAATTTTTCAGAAATTTTTTTGCATTTATTTTTGAATTTCTAATCGTGGCGGTTTTCAAACGGATAGGAAAGAAATTATTTTTTGTTCTCTATTGGCCTGTCCTGAACCCGTTTCGTCTTGAAATGAAGCCTGGATGATTTTTTTTAATTTTTAAAAATTTTTTTGCATTTATTTTTGAATTTTCTAACTCGGTTCAGTCGAACGGATAGGAAATAAATTTTTTGTTCTCAATTTTTCGGGCCTGTCCTGGACCCGTTTCGTCTTGAAATGAAGGGCCTGGATGGATTTTTTTAATTTTAGAATTTTTTTTTGCATTTTATTTTGAATTTTCTAACTCGGGTCATTTCGAACGGATAGGAAATAAATTTTTTTTGTTCTCTATTTTTCGGCCTGTCCTGACCCGTTTCGTCTTGAAATGAAGCCTGGATGATTTTTTTAATTTTTAGAATTTTTTTGCATTTATTTTTAAATTTTCTAACTCGGGTCGGGTTCGAATGGATAGGAAGGAAATTTTTTTTGTTCTCTATTTTTTGGCCTGTCTTTACCTGTTTCGTCTTGAAAGGAAGCCTGGATGATGTTTTTTAATTTTTAGAATTTTTTTGCATTTATTTTTTAATTTTTTAAATCGGGTCGGGTTCGAATGGATAGGAAGGAAATTTTTTTTCTTCTCAATTTTTCGGCCTGTCTTCACCCGTTTCGTCTTGAAATGAAGCCTGGATGATGTTTTTTAATTTTTAGAATTTTTTTGCATTTATTTTTGAATTTTCTAACTCGGGTCGATTTCAAAAGGATAGGAAAGAAATTTTTTTTGTTCTCTATTTGTCGGCCTGTCCTGACCCGTTTCGTCTTGAAATGAAGCCTGGATGATTTTTTTAATTTTTAAAATTTTTTTGCATTTATTTTTGAATTTTCTAACTCGGATCAGGTTCGAACGGATAGGAAGGATGTTTTTTTGTTCCGTATTTTTTTTGGCCTGTCTTGACTGTTTTCGTCTTGAAAGGAAGCCTGGATGATGTTTTTTTTAATTTTTAAGAAATTTTTTTTGCCATTTATTTTTGAATTTCCTAACTCGGGTCAGGTTCGAAAATAGGAATAAAATTTTTTTTGTTCTCTATTTTTCAGGCATGTCCTAACCGTTTCGTCTTGAAATGAAGCCTGGATGATTGTTTTTTTAATTTTTCAGAATTTTTTTGCATTTATTTTTGATTTTCTAACTCGGGTCGGTTTCAAAACGGATAAGGAAAGAAATTTTTTTTGTTCTCTATTTGTCGGCCTGTCCTGACCCGTTTCGTCTTGAAATGAAGCCTGGGTGATTTTTTTAATTTTTAAAATTTTTTTGCATTTGTTTTTGAATTTTCTAACTCGGGTCAGGTTCGAACGGATAGGAAATAAATTTTTTTTGTTCTCTATTTTTCGGCCTGTCCTGACCCGTTTCGTCTTGAAATGAAGCCTGGATGATTTTTTTTAATTTTTAGAATTTTTTTGCATTTATTTTTAAATTTTCTAACTCGGATCGGGTTCGAATGGATAGGAAGGAAATTTTTTTTGTTCCCTATTTTTTGGCCTGTCTTGACCTGTTTCGTCTTGAAAGGAAGCCTGGATGATGTTTTTTAATTTTTAGAATTTTTTTGCATTTATTTTTGAATTTTCTTACTCGGGTCAGGTTCGAAAGGATAGGAAATAAATTTTTTTTAGTTCTCTATTTTTCGGCCTGTCTGACCCGTTTCGTCTTGAAATGACGCCTGGATGATGTTTTTTAATTTTCAGAATTTTTTGCATTTATTTTGAATTTTCTAAACTCGGGTCGGTTTCAAACGGATAGGGAAAAGAAATTTTTTTTGTTCCTCTTATTTTTTCGGCCTGTCCTGACCGTTTCGTCTTGAAATGAAGCCTGGATGATTTTTTTAATTTTTAAATTTTTTTGCATTTTATTTTTGAAATTTCTAACTCGGGTCAGGTTCGAAACGGATAGGAAATAAATTTTTTTTGTTCTCTATTTTTCGGCCTGTCCTGACCCGTTTCGTCTTGAAATGAAGCCTGGATGATTTTTTTTAATTTTTAGAATTTTTTTGCATTTATTTTTGAATTTTCTAACTCGGGTCGATTTCAAACGGATAGGAAAGAAATTTTTTTTGTTCTCTATTTGTCGGCCTGTCCTGACCCGTTTCGTCTTGAAATGAAGCCTGAATGATTTTTTTAATTTTTAAAATTTTTTTGCATTTATTTTTAAATTTTCTAACTCGGGTCGGGTTCGAATGGATAGGAAGGAAATTTTTTTTGTTCTCTATTTTTTGGCCTGTCTTTACCTGTTTCGTCTTGAAAGGAAGCCTGGATGATGTTTTTTAATTTTTAGAATTTTTTTGCATTTATTTTTTAATTTTTTAACTCGGGTCGGGTTCGAATGGATAGGAAGCAAATTTTTTTTCTTCTCAATTTTTCGGCCTGTCTTCACCCGTTTCGTCTTGAAATGAAGCCTGGATGATGTTTTTTAATTTTTAGAATTTTTTTGCATTTATTTTTGAATTTTCTAACTCGGGTCGATTTCAAACGGATAGGAAAGAAATTTTTTTTGTTCTCTATTTGTCGGCCTGTCCTGACCCGTTTCGTCTTGAAATGAAGCCTGAATGATTTTTTTAATTTTTAAAATTTTTTTGCATTTATTTTTTAATTTTCTAACTCGGGTCGGGTTCGAATGGATAGGAAGGAAATTTTTTTTGTTCCCTATTTTTTGGCCTGTCTTGACCTGTTTCGTCTTGAAAGGAAGCCTGGATGATGTTTTTTAATTTTTAGAATTTTTTTGCATTTATTTTTGAATTTTCTAACTCGGGTCAGGTTCGAAAGGATAGGAAATAAATTTTTATTGTTCTCTATTTTTCGGCCTGTCCTGACCCGTTTCGTCTTGAAATGAAGCCTGGATGATGTTTTTTAATTTTCAGAATTTTTTTGCATTTATTTTTGAATTTTCTAACTCGGGTCGGTTTCAAACGGATAGGAAAGAAATTTTTTTTGTTCTGAAATTTTTTTTGTTCTCTATTTTTTGGCCTGTCCTGACCCGTTTCGTCTTGAAATGAAGCCTGGATGATTTTTTTAATTTTTAAAATTTTTTTGCATTTATTTTTGAATTTTCTAACTCGGGTCAGGTTCGAACGGATAGGAAATAAATTTTTTTTGTTCTCAATTTTTCGGCCTGTCCTGACCCGTTTCGTCTTGAAGTGAAGCCTGGATGATTTTTTTTTAATTTTTAGAATTTTTCTGCATTTATTTTTAAATTTTCTAACTCGGGTCGGGTTCGAATGGATAGGAAGGAAATTTTTTTTGTTCCCTATTTTTTGGCCTGTCTTGACCTGTTTCGTCTTGAAAGGAAGCCTGGATGATGTTTTTTAATTTTTAGAATTTTTTTGCATTTATTTTTGAATTTTCTAACTCGGGTCAGGTTCGAAAGGATAGGAAATAAATTTTTTTTGTTCTCTATTTTTCAGCCTGTCCTGACCCGTTTCGTCTTGAAATGAAGCCTGGATGATGTTTTTTAATTTTCAGAATTTTTTTGCATTTATTTTTGAATTTTCTAACTCGGGTCGGTTTCAAACGGATAAGGAAAGAAATTTTTTTTGTTCTCTATTTGTCGGCCTGTCCTGACCCGTTTCGTCTTGAAATGAAGCCTGGTGATTTTTTTAATTTTTAAAATTTTTTTGCATTTGTTTTTGAATTTTCTAACTCGGGTCAGGTTCGAACGGATAGGAAATAAATTTTTTTTGTTCTCTATTTTTCGGCCTGTCCTGACCCGTTTCGTCTTGAAATGAAGCCTGGATGATTTTTTTTAATTTTTAGAATTTTTTTGCATTTATTTTTAAATTTTCTAACTCGGGTCGGGTTCGAATGGATAGGAAGGAAATTTTTTTTGTTCCCTATTTTTTGGCCTGTCTTGACCTGTTTCGTCTTGAAAGGAAGCCTGGATGATGTTTTTTAATTTTTAGAATTTTTTTGCATTTATTTTTGAATTTTCTAACTCGGGTCAGGTTCGAAAGGATAGGAAATAAATTTTTTTTGTTCTCTATTTTTCGGCCTGTCCTGACCCGTTTCGTCTTGAAATGAAGCCTGGATGATGTTTTTTAATTTTCAGAATTTTTTTGCATTTATTTTTGAATTTTCTAACTCGGGTCGGTTTCAAACGGATAGGAAAGAAATTTTTTTTGTTCTCTATTTTTCGGCCTGTCCTGACCCGTCTTGAAATGAAGCCTGGATGTGCCTGAATTTTCTAACTCGGTCCCGGAAGGAAAGAAATTTTTTTTGTTCTCTATTTTTCGGCCTGTCCTGACCCGTTTCGTCTTGAAATGAAGCCTGGGTGATTTTTTTAATTTTTAAAATTTTTTTGCATTTGTTTTTGAATTTTCTAACTCGGGTCAGGTTCGAACGGATAGGAAGGAAATTTTTTTGTTTCCCTATTTTTTGGCCTGTCTTTACCTGTTTCGTCTTGAAAGGAAGCCTGGATGATGTTTTTTAATTTTTAGAATTTTTTTGCATTTATTTTTTAATTTTTTAACTCGGGTCGGGTTCGAATGGATAGGAACGAAATTTTTTTTCTTCTCAATTTTTCAGCCTGTCTTCACCCGTTTCGTCTTGAAATGAAGCCTGGATGATGTTTTTTAATTTTTAGAATTTTTTTGCATTTATTTTTGAATTTTCTAACTCGGGTCGATTTCAAACGGATAGGAAAGAAATTTTTTTTGTTCTCTATTTGTCGGCCTGTCCTGACCCGTTTCGTCTTGAAATGAAGCCTGAATGATTTTTTTAATTTTAAAAATTTTTTTGCAATTATTTTTAAATTTTCTAACTCGGGTCGGGTTCGAATGGATAGGAAGGAAATTTTTTTTGTTCCCTATTTTTTGGCCTGTCTTGACCTGTTTCGTCTTGAAAGGAAGCCTGGATGATGTTTTTTAATTTTTAGAATTTTTTTGCATTTATTTTTGAATTTTCTAACTCGGGTCGATTTCAAACGGATAGGAAAGAAATTTTTTTTGTTCTCTATTTGTCGGCCTGTCCTGACCCGTTTCGTCTTGAAATGAAGCCTGAATGATTTTTTTAATTTTTAAAATTTTTTTGCATTTATTTTTAAATTTTCTTAACCTCGGGTCCGGTTTCAACGGATAGGAAAGAAATTTTTGTTTCTCTTATTCTTGGCCTGTCCTGACCCTCGTCTTTGAATGAAGCCTGGATGATTTTTTTAATTTTTAAAATTTTTTTGCATTTATTTTTGAATTTTCTAACTCGGGTCAGGTTCGAAAGGATAGGAAATAAATTTTTTTTGTTCTCTATTTTTCAGCCTGTCCTGACCCGTTTCGTCTTGAAATGAAGCCTGGTTGATGTTTTTTAATTTTTAGAATTTTTTTGCATTTATTTTTGAATTTTCTAACTCGGGGGGTTCGAATGGATAGGAAGGAAATTTTTTTTGTTCCCTATTTTTTGGCGTCTTGACCGTTTCGTCTTGAAAGGAAGCCTGATGACGTTTTTTTAATTTTTAGAATTTTTTTGATTTATTTTTGGAATTTTCTAACTCGGGTCAGGTTCGAAAGGATAGGAAATAAATTTTTTTTGTTCTCTATTTTTCAGCCTGTCCTGACCCGTTTCGTCTTGAAATGAAGCCTGGATGATGTTTTTTAATTTTCTGAATTTTTTTGCATTTATTTTTGAATTTTCTAACTCGGGTCGGTTTCAAACGGATAAGGAAAGAAATTTTTTTTGTTCTCTATTTGTCGGCCTGTCCTGACCCGTTTCGTCTTGAAATGAAGCCTGGGTGATTTTTTTAATTTTTAAAATTTTTTTGCATTTGTTTTTGAATTTTCTAACTCGGGTCAGGTTCGAACGGATAGGGAATAAATTTTTTTTGTTCTCTATTTT
>NW_022155357.1:0-9949 GCF_001633185.2 Quercus lobata | reverse complement strand
AAAACCTCTTCCCGGCAGTATTTTTAGCAAAAACGGGATGAGATAGGCCAAAAAAAAAAATAAAAAAAAAAAATTAGTCCCGAATTCCATTCATACTCAACCTAGGCAAGAAAACACCGAAAAAATAGTAAAAAAATTCAAAAAATTATAAAACCTCTTACCGGTATTATTTTTAGCCAAAACGGGATGAGATAGGCCGAAAAAGAAAAAAAACAATTTTAGTCCCGAATTCCGTTCACACTCGACCCGGGCAAAAAAATTTCGAAAAAAATAGTAAAAAAATTCAAAAAATTATAAAATCTCTTCCTGGCATTATTTTTAGCCAAAGAGGGATGGGATAGGCCGAAAAAGCCAAAAAAAAAATTTTGCCCCGAATTCCGTTCATACTCGACCCGGGCAAGAAAATTCCGAAAAAAATAATAAAAATTTCAAAAAATTATAAAACCTCTTCCCGGGACTATTTTTTGCCAAAACGGGATGAGATAGGCCAAAAAAGTGGAAACAAAATTTTAGTCCCGAATTCCGTTCACACTCGACCCGGGAAAAAAAATTCCGAAAAAAATAGTAAAAAAATTCAAAAAATTATAAAACCTCATCCCAGCATTATTTTTAGCAAAAACGGGATGAGATATACCGAAAAAGAGAAAACAAAATTTTAGTTCCGAATTCCGTTCATACTCGACCCGGGCAAGAAAATTCCGAAAGAAATAGTAAAAAAATTCAAAAAATTATAAAACCTCTTCTCGGCATTATTTTTAGCCAAAACGGGATGAGAAAGGCCAAAAAAGTGGAAACAAAATTTTAGTCCCGAATTCCGTTCATACTCGACCCGGGAAAAAAAATCCGAAAAATATAGTAAAAAAATTATAAAAATTATAAAACCTAATCCCAGCATTATTTTTCGCAAAAACGGGATGAGATATACCGAAAAAGAGAAAACAAAATTTTAGTTCCGAATTCCGTTCATACTCGACCCGGGTAAGAAAATTCCGAAAGAAATAGTAAAAAAATGCAAAAAATTATAAAACCGCTTACCGGTATTATTTTTAGCCAAAACGGGATGAGATAGGCCGAAAAAGAAAAAAACAATTTTAGTCCCGAATTCCGTTCACACTCGACCCGGGCAAAAAAATTTCGAAAAAAATAGTAAAAAAATTCAAAAAATTATAAAATCTCTTCCTGGCATTATTTTTAGCCAAAGAGGGATGGGATAGGCCGAAAAAGCCAAAAAAAAAAATTTGCCCCGAATTCCGTTCATACTCGACCCGGGCAAGAAAATTCCGAAAAAAATATTAAAAAATTTCAAAAAATTATAAAACCTCTTCCCGGGACTATTTTTAGCCAAAACGGGATGAGATAGGCCAAAAAAGTGGAAACAAAGTTTTAGTCCCGAATTCCGTTCATACTCGACCCGGGAAAAAAAATTCCGAAAAAAATAGTAAAAAAATTCAAAAAATTATAAAACCTCATCCCGGCATTATTTTTAGCAAAAACGGGATGAGATATACCGAAAAAGAGAAAACAAAATTTTAGTTCCGAATTCCGTTCATACTCGACCCGGGCAAGAAAACTCCGAAAGAAATAGTAAAAAAATTCAAAAAATTATAAAACCTCTTCTCGGCATTATTTTTAGCCATTACGGGATGAGATAGGCCAAAAAAGTGAAAACAAAATTTTAGTCCCAAATTCCGTTCATAATCAACCCGGGAATAAAAATTCCGAAAAAAATTAGTAAAAAAATTCAAAAAATTGTAAAACCTCTTCCCGGCAATATTTTTAGCAAAAAACGGGATGAGATATACCGAAAAAGAGAAAACAAAATTTTAGTTCCGAATTCCGTTCATACTCGACCCGGGTAAGAAAATTCCGAAAGAAATAGTAAAAAAATTAAAAAAATTAATAAACCTCTTCTTCGGCATTTTTTTAGCCATAACGGGATGAGATAGGCCAAAAAAGTGGAAACAAAATTTTAGTCCCGAATTCCGTTCATACTCGACCCGGGTAAGAAAATTCCGAAAGAAATAGTAAAAAAATGCAAAAAATTATAAAACCGCTTACGGTACTATTTTTAGCCAAAACGGGATGAGATAGGCCGAAAAAGAAAAAAACAATTTTAGTCCCGAATTCCGTTCACACTCGACCCGGGCAAAAAAATTTCGAAAAAAATAGTAAAAAAATTCAAAAAATTATAAAACCTCTTACCGGTATTATTTTTAGCCAAAACGGGATGAGATAGGCCGAAAAAGAAAAAAAACAATTTTAGTCCCGAATTCCGTTCACACTCGACCCGGGCAAAAAAATTTCGAAAAAAATAGTAAAAAAATTCAAAAAATTATAAAATCTCTTCCTGGCATTATTTTTAGCCAAAGAGGGATGGGATAGGCCGAAAAAGCCAAAAAAAAATTTTGCCCCGAATTCCGTTCATACTCGACCCGGGCAAGAAAATTCCGAAAAAAATATTAAAAAATTTCAAAAAATTATAAAACCTCTTCCCGGGACTATTTTTAGCCAAAACGGGATGAGATAGGCCAAAAAAGTGGAAACAAAGTTTTAGTCCCGAATTCCGTTCATACTCGACCAGGGAAAAAAAATTCCGAAAAAAATAGTAAAAAAATTCAAAAAATTATAAAACCTCATCCCGGCATTATTTTTAGCAAAAACGGGATGAGATATACCGAAAAAGAGAAAACAAAATTTTAGTTCCGAATTCCGTTCATACTCGACCCGGGCAAGAAAATTCCGAAAGAAATAGTAAAAAAATTCAAAAAATTATAAAACCTCTTCTCGGCATTATTTTTAGCCATAACGGGATGAGATAGGCCAAAAAAGTGAAAACAAAATTTTAGTCCCAAATTCCGTTCATACTCGACCCGGGAATAAAAATTCCGAAAAAAATTAGTAAAAAAATTCAAAAAATTGTAAAACCTCTTCCCGGCAATATTTTTAGCAAAAACGGGATGAGATATGCCGAAAAAGAGAAAACAAAATTTTAGTCCCGAATTCCGTTCATACTCTACCCGGGCAAGAAAATTCCGAAAGAAATAGTAAAAAAATTCAAAAAATTATAAAACCTCTTCTCGGCATTATTTTTAGCCAAAAACGGGATGAGATAGGCCAAAAAAGTTGAAACAAAATTTTAGTCCCGAATTCCGTTCATACTCGACCCGGGAAAAAAAATTCCGAAAAAATAGTAAAAAAATTCAAAAAATTATAAAACCTCACCTCAACATTATTTTTAGCAAAAACGGGACGAGATATGCCGAAAAAGAGAAAAAAAAAAATTTAGTCCCGAATTCCGTTCATACTCGACCCGGGAAAAAAAATTCCGACAAACATAGTAAGAAAATTGAAAAAATTGTAAAACTTTTTCCCGGCATTTTTTTTAGCAAAAACGGGATGAAATATGCCGAAAAAGAGAAAACAAAATTTTAGTCCTGAATTCCGTTCATGCTCGACCCGGGCAAGAAAATTCCGAAAAAAATAGTAAAAAAATTCAAAAAATTATAAAACAACTTCTCGGCATTATTTCTAGCCAAAACGGGATGAGATAGGTCGAAAAAGTGAAATTAAAATTTTAGTCCCGAATTCCGTTCATACTCGACCCCGGCAAGAAAACTCCGAAAAAAATAGTAAAAAAATTCAAAACATTATAAAACCTCGTCCCGGCATTATTTTTAGGAAAAGCGAGATGAGATATGCCGAAAAAGAGAAAACAAAATTTAAGTCCCGAATTCCGTTCATACTCGACCCGGGCAAGGAAATTCCGAAAAAAATATTAAAAAAATTCAAAAAATTATAAAACCTCTTCCCGGCACTGTTTTTAGCTAAAACGGGATGAGATAGGCCAAAAAAGTGAAAACAAAATTTTAGTCCCGAATTCCGTTCATACTCGACCCTGGAAAAAAAATTCCGAAGAAAATAGTAAAAAAATTCAAAAAATTATAAAACCTCATCTCGGCATTATTTTTAGCAAATACGGGATGAGATATGCCGAAAAAGAGAAAACAAAATTTTAGTCCCGAATTCCGTTCATACTCGACCCGGGCATGAAAATTCCGAAAAAAAATAGTAAAAAAATTCAAAAAATTATAAAACCTCTTCTTGGCATTATTTTTAGCCAAAACGGGATGAGATAGGCCGAAAAAGACAAAAAAAAAAAATTAGTCCCGAATTCCGTTCATACTCGACCCGGGCAAGAAACTTACGAAAAAATTAGTAAAAAAATTCAAAAAATTATAAAACCTCTTCCCGGCATTATTTTTAGCCATAACGGGATGAGATAGGCCAAAAAAGTGAAAACAAAATTTTAGTCCCGAATTCCGTTCATACTCGACCCGGGCAAGAAAATTCCGAAAAAAAAATTAAAAAATTATAAAACCTCTTCCCGGGATTATTTTTAGCCAAAACGGGATGAGATAGGCCAAAAAAGTGGAAACAAAATTTTAGTCCCGAATTCCGTTCATACTCGACCCGGGAAAAAAAATCCGAAAAATATAGTAAAAAAATTCAAAAAATTATAAAACCTAATCCCGGCATTATTTTTAGCAAAAACGGGATGAGATATACCGAAAAAGAGAAAACAAAATTTTAGTTCCGAATTCCGTTCATACTCGACCCGGGTAAGAAAATTCCGAAAGAAATAGTAAAAAAATTCAAAAAATTATAAAACCTCTTACCGGTATTATTTTTAGCCAAAACGGGATGAGATAGGCCGAAAAAGAAAAAAACAATTTTAGTCCCGAATTCCGTTCACACTCGACCCGGGCAAAAAAATTTCGAAAAAAATAGTAAAAAAATTCAAAAAATTATAAAATCTCTTCCAGGCATTATTTTTAGCCAAAGAGGGATGGGATAGGCCGAAAAAGCCAAAAAAAAATTTTGCCCCGAATTCCGTTCATACTCGACCCGGGCAAGAAAATTCCGAAAAAAATATTAAAAAATTATAAAACCTCTTCCCGGGACTATTTTTAGCCAAAACGGGATGAGATAGGCCAAAAAAGTGGAAACAAATTTTAGTTCCCGAATTCCGTTCATACTCGACCCCGGGGAAAAAAAAAATTCCAATAAAAATAGTAAAAAATAATTCACAACAAATTTATAAAACCTCATCCCTGCATTATTTTTTAAGCAAAGAAACGGGATGAAGATATACCGAAAAGAAGAAAACAAAATTTAGTTCCGGAATTCCTTCATACCCTCGACCCGGCGCAAGAAAAATTCCGAAAAAGAAATAGTAAAAAATTTCAAAAAAAATTATAAAACCTCTTCCCGGGATTATTTTTAGCAAAAACGGGATGAGATAGGCCAAAAAAGTGGAAACAAAATTTTAGTCCCGAATTCCGTTCATACTCGACCCGGGAAAAAAAATCCGAAAAATATAGTAAAAAAATTCAAAAAATTATAAAACCTAATCCCGGCATTATTTTTAGCAAAAACGGGATGAGATATACCGAAAAAGAGAAAACAAAATTTTAGTTCCGAATTCCGTTCATACTCGACCCGGGCAAGAAAATTCCGAAAGAAATAGTAAAAAAATTCAAAAAATTATAAAACCTCTTCTCGGCATTATTTTTAGCCAAAACGGGCTGAGATAGGCCAAAAAAGTGGAAACAAAATTTTAGTCCCGAATTCCGTTCATACTCGATCCGGGAAAAAAAATCCGAAAAATATAGTAAAAAAATTCAAAAAATTATAAAACCTAATCCCGGCATTATTTTTAGCAAAAAACGGATGAGATTAGCCGAAAAAGAGAAAACAAAATTTTAGTTCCGAATTCCGTTCATACTCGACCCGGGCAAGAAAATTCCGAAAGAAATAGTAAAAAAATTCAAAAAATTATAAAACCTCTTCTCGGCATTATTTATAGCCAAAACGGGCTGAGATAGGCCAAAAAAGTGGAAACAAAATTTTAGTCCCGAATTCCGTTCATACTCGATCCGGGAAAAAAAATCCGAAAAATATAGTAAAAAAATTCAAAAAATTATAAAACCTAATCCCGGCATTATTTTTAGCAAAAACGGGATGAGATAGGCCGAAAAAGAGAAAACAAAATTTTAGTTCCGAATTCCGTTCATACTCGACCCGGGTAAGAAAATTCCGAAAGAAATAGTAAAAAAATTCAAAAAATTATAAAACCTCTTCTCGGCTTATTTTTAAGCCATAACGGGATGAGATAGGCCAAAAAAGTGAAAACAAAATTTTAGTCCCAAATTCCGTTCATAATCGACCCGGGAATAAAAATTCCGAAAAAAATTAGTAAAAAAATTCAAAAAATTGTAAAACCTCTTCCCGGCAATATTTTTAGCAAAAACGGGATGAGATATACCGAAAAAGAGAAAACAAAATTTTAGTTCCGAATTCCGTTCATACTCGACCCGGGCAAGAAAATTCCGAAAGAAATAGTAAAAAAATTCAAAAAATTATAAAACCTCTTCCCGGCAATATTTTTAGCAAAAACGGGTTGAAATATACCGAAAAAGAGAAAACAAAATTTTAGTCCCGAATTCCCGTTCATACTCTACCCCGGGCGCAAGAAAATTCCGAAAAATAGTTAAAAAAAATTCAAAAATTTTCAATACCTCTCTCGGCATTATTTTTAGCCACAAACGGGATGAGATAGGCCAAAAAAGTGAAATCAAAATTTAGTCCGAATTCCGTTCATACTCGACCTCGGGAAAAAAAAATTCCGAAAAAATAGCTACAAACAACTTCAAAAAGAATTATAAAACCTACATCCCGGCATTATTCCTAGCAAAAACGGGATGAATATACCGAAAAGAGAAAACAAAATTTTAGTTCCCAATTCCGTTCATACTAGACTCCGGGCAAGAAAATTCCGAAAAGAATAGTAAAACAATTCAGAAAAATTATAAAACCTCTTCTCCGGCATTTATTTTTAGCCATAACGGATGAGATAGGCCAAAAAAGTGAAAACAAATTTTAGTCCCAAATTCCGTTCAGAATCGACCCGGGATAAAAATTCCGACAAAAAATTAGGAAAAAAATCAAAAAATGTAAAACCTCTTCCGGCAAATAATTTTTAGCAAAGAACGGAGTATGAGATATACCGAAAAAAGAGAAACAAAATTTTAGGGTTCGTAATTCCGTTCATACTCGACCCGGGCAAGAAAAATTTCCGAAAAGAAATAGATACAAAAAAATTTCAAAAAAATTATAAACTCCTCCGGCAATATCTTTAGCAAAAACGGTTGAAATATGCGAAAAAGAGAAAACAAAATTTTAGTCCCGAATTCCGTTCATACTCTACCCGGGCAAGAAAATTCCGAAAAAAATAGTAAAAAAATTCAAAAAATTTTCAAACCTCTTCTCGGCATTATTTTTAGCCAAAATGGGATGAGATAGGCCAAAAAAGTGAAATCAAAATTTTAGTCCCGAATTCCGTTCATACTCGACCCGGGAAAAAAAATTCCGAAAAAAATAGTAAAAAAATTCAAAAAATTATAAAACCTCATCTCAGCATTATTTTTTGCAAAAACGGGATGAGATATTCCGATAAAGAGAAAAAAAAAAAATTTAGTCCCGAATTCCGTTCATACTCGACCCGGGAAAAAAAAATTCCGAAAAACATAGTAAAAAAATTGAAAAAATTGTAAAACTTTTTCCCGGCAATTTTTTTTAGCAAAAACGGGATGAAATATGCCAAAAAAAAAGAAATCAAAATTTTAGTCCTGAATTCCGTTCATGCTCGACCCGGGCAAGAAAATTCCGAAAAAAATAGTAAAAAAATTCAAAAAATTATAAAACCTCTTCCCGGCATTATTTATAGCCAAAACGAGATGAGATAGGCCGCAAAAGTGAAATCAAAATTTCAGTCCCGAATTCCGTTCATGCTCGACCCGGGCAAGAAAATTCCGAAAAAAATAGTAAAAAAATTCAAAAAATTATAAAACAACTTCTCGGCATTAGTTCTAGCCAAAACGGGATGACATTGGTCAAAAAAGTGAAATTAAAATTTTAGTCCCGAATTCCGTTCGTACTCGACCCCGGCAAGAAAACTCAGAAAAAAATAGTAAAAAAATTCAAAAAATTATAAAACCTCTTCCCGGCATTATTTTTAGGAAAAACGTGATGAGATATGCCGAAAAAGAGAAAACAAAATTTAAGTCCCGAATTCCGTTCATACTCGACCCGGGCAAGAAAATTCCGAAAAAAATATTAAAAAAATTCGAAAAATTATAAAACCTCTTCCCGGCACTATTTTTCTCCAAAACGGGATGAGATAGGCCAAAAAAGTGAAAACAAAATTTTAGTCCCGAAATTCCGTTCTATTACTCGACCCTGGAAAAAAATTCTCCGAAGAAATAGTAAAAAATTCAAAAAAATAAAACCTCATCCTCGGCATTATTTTTGAAAGCAAAACCGGATGAGATATGCGAAACAAGAGAAAACCAAAATTTTAGTCCGATTCCGTTCCTACCGACCGGCCAGAAAATTCCAAAAAAATAGTAATAAAATTTCAAAAAATTTTGAAAACCTCTTCTCAGGCATTAAGTTTTAGCCAAAACGGGATGAGATCGCAAAAAAAGTGAAATCAAAATTTTAGTCCCAAATTCCGTTCATACTCGACCAGGCAAGAAAATTCCGAAAAAAAAGTAAAAAATTCAAAAAAATTATAACCTCTTCCCGGCATATTTTTAGCCATAACGGGATGAGATAGGCCAAAAAAGTGAAAACAAAATTTTAGTCCCGAATTCCGTTCATACTCGACCCGGGCAAGAAAATTCCGAAAAAAATATTAAAAAATTTCAAAAAATTATAAAACCTCTTCCCGGGATTATTTTTAGCCAAAACGGGATGAGATAGGCCAAAAATGTGGTAACAAAATTTTAGTCCCGAATTCCGTCATACTCGACCCGGGAAAAAAAATTCCGAAAAATATAGTAAAAAAATTCAAAAAATTATAAAACCTAATCCCGGCATTATTTTTAGCAAAAACGGGATGAGATATACCGAAAAAGAGAAAACAAAATTTTAGTTCCGAATTCCGTTCATACTCGACCCGGGTAAGAAAATTCCGAAAGAAATAGTAAAAAAATGCAAAAAATTATAAAACCGCTTACCGGTATTATTTTTAGCCAAAACGGGATGAGATAGGCCGAAAAAGAAAAAAACAATTTTAGTCCCGAATTCCGTTCACATTCGACCCGGGCAAAAAAATTTCGAAAAAAATAGTAAAAAAATTCAAAAAATTATAAAATCTCTTCCTGGCATTATTTTTAGCCAAAGAGGGATGGGATAGGCCGAAAAAACCAAAAAAAAAATTTTGCCCCGAATTCCGTTCATACTCGACCCGGGCAAGAAAATTCCGAAAAAAATATTAAAAAATTTCAAAAAATTATAAAACCTCTACCCGGGACTATTTTTAGCCAAAACGGGATGAGATAGGCCAAAAAAGTGGAAACAAAATTTTAGTCCCGAATTCCGTTCATACCCGACCCGGGAAAAAAAATTCCGAAAAAAATAGTAAAAAAATTCAAAAAATTATAAAACCTCATCCCGGCATTATTTTTAGCAAAAACGGGATAAGATATACCGAAAAAGAGAAAACAAAATTTTAGTTCCGAATTCCGTTCATACTCGACCCGGGCAAGAAAATTCCGAAAGAAATAGTAAAAAAATTCAAAAAATTATAAAACCTCTTCTCGGCATTATTTTTAGCCAAAACGGGATGAGATAGGCCAAAAAAGTGGAAACAAAATTTTAGTCCCGAATTCCGTTCATACTCGACCCGGGAAAAAAAATCCGAAAAATATAGTAAAAAAATTCAAAAAATTATAAAACCTAATCCCGGCATTATTTTTAGCAAAAACGGAATGAGATATACCGAAAAAGAGAAATCAAAATTTTAGTTCCGAATTCCGTTCATACTCGACCCGGGTAAGAAAATTCCGAAAGAAATAGTAAAAAAATTCAAAAAATTATAAAACCG
>NW_022155356.1:0-9976 GCF_001633185.2 Quercus lobata | reverse complement strand
CACTCGACCCGAGCTAGAATATTCCAAAAAAAATAGCAAAAAAGTTCAAAAATTTTAAAAAGTTAATTTCGGCATTATATCTATCCAAAACGATTTGAGAGAGGCCGAGAAAGAGAAAAAAAAAATTTTAGTCCCGAATTTTGTTCATACTCAAACAGCGCAAGAAAATTCCAAAAAGAAAAAAGCAAAAAAATTCAAAAAAATTTACAAACCTCTTTCCGGCATTAATTTTAGCCAAAATGGGATGAGATAGGTCGAGAAATCGAGAAAAATTTTTACTCCAGAATTCCGTTCATACTCGGCCTGGGGTAGAAAATTCCTAAAAAAACTGCAAAAAAATTCAAAAACCACTTTCCGGCATTACTTATAGCTAAAACGGGATGAGATAGGCCGAGAAAGTGAGAAAAAACTTTTAGTCCCAAATTCCGTTCATACACAACCCGGGCAATAAAATTCCGAGAAAAATAGAAAAAAAATTAAAAAATCTCTTTCCGGCATTAATTTAAGCCAAATCGGGATGAGATAGGCCGAGAAAGCGACAAATAAATTTTCGTCCCGAATTCCGTTCATACTCGACCCGGGCAAGAAAATTCCGAAAAAAATAGCAAAAAAATTCAAAAAATTAATGAACCTCTTTCCGGCATTAATTTTAGCCAAAACGGGATGAGATAGGGTGAGAAAGCGAGAAAAATCTTTTAGCCCAGAATTCCGTTCGTACTCGGCCTGGGGAAGAAAATTCCAAAAACAATAGCAAAAAAATTCAAAAACCTTTTTCTGGCATTATTTTTCGCCAAAACGGGATGGGATTGGCCAAAAATGAGAGAAAAAACTTTTAGTCCCGAATTCTGTTCACACCCATCCCGAGCTAGAAAATTCCAAAAAAAATAGGAAAAAAATTACAAAAATTTAAAAAGTTGACTCCGGGATTATTTCTATCCAAAACAGGTTGACAGTGGCCGAGAAAGAAAAAAAAAAAAATTTAGTCCCGAATTCCGTTCATACCGGACCCGGGCAAGAAAATTCCGAAAAAAAAAAAGCAAAAAAATTCAAAAAACTGATAAACCTCTTTCCGGCACTAATTTTAGCCAAAACGGGATGAGATTGGGTGAGAAAGCTAGAAAAATCTTTTAGTCCAGAATTTCGTTCATTCTCAGCTCGGGGAAGAAAATTCCTAAAAAAATAGCTAAAAAATTCAAAAACCACTTTCCGGCATTACTTTTAGGTAAAACGGGATGAGATACGCCGAGAAAGTGAGAAAAAACTTTTAGTCCCACATTCCGTTCACACACGACCCGGGCAATAAAATCCGAGAAAAATAGAAAAAAAAAACTAAAAAATTAAAAGACCTCTTTCCGGCATTATTTTTAGCCAAAACGGGATGAGATAGGCCGGGAAAGCGAGAAAAATCTTCTAGTGGAGAATTCCGTTCGTACTCGGCCTGGGGAAGAAAACTCCGAGAAAAATAGCAAAAAAAATTATAAAATTAAAAAACCTTATTTCTGGCATTACTTTTGGCCAAAACGGGATGAGATAGGCCGAAAAGGAGAGAAAAAATTTTTAGTCCCGAATTCCTTAACACTCGACCCGAGCTAGAAAATTCCAAAAAAAATAGGAAAAAAATTCAAAAAATTTAAAAAGTAAATTCCGGCATTATATCTATCCAAAACGAGTTGAGAGAAGCCAAGAGAGAGAAAAAAGAATTTTAGTCCCAAATTCAGTTCATGCTTAACCAAGGCAAGAAAATTCCGAAAAAAAATTCAAAAAACTAACAAACCTCTTTCCGGCGTTAATTTTAGCCAAAACGGGATGACATAGGCCGAAAAAGTGAGGAAAATATTTTAGTCCAGAATTCCGTTCATACTCGGCCCGGGGAAGAAAATTCCGAAAAAAATAGCAAAAAAATTCAAAAAATTAAAAAAACCACTTTTCTGCATTACTTTTAGCTAAAACGGGATGAGGTAGGCCGAGAAAGTGTGAAAAAACTTTTAGTCCCAAATTCCGTTCACACTCGACCCGAGCTAGAAAATTCCAAAAAAATAGCAACAAAGTTCAAAAATTTTAAAAAGTTAATTTCGGCATTATATCTATCCAAAACGATTTGAGAGAGGCTGAGAAAGAGAAAAAAAAATTTTAGTCCCGAATTTCGTTCATACTCAAACAGCGCAAGAAAATTCCAAAAAGAAAAAGCTAAAAAATTCAAAAAATTTTACAAACCTCTTTCCGGCATTAATTTTAGCCAAAACGGGATGAGATAGGCCGAGAAATCGAGAAAAATTTTTACTCCAGAATTCCGTTCATACTCGGCCTGGGGTAGAAAATTCCTAAAAAAACTGCAAAAAAATTCAAAAACCACTTTCCGGCATTACTTATAGCTAAAACGGGATGAGATAGGCCGAGAAAGTGAGAAAAAACTTTTAGTCCCAAATTCCGTTCATACACAACCCGGGCAATAAAATTCCGAGAAAAATAGAAAAAAAATTAAAAACACTCTTTCCGGCATTAATTTTAGCCAAATCGGGATGAGATAGGCCGAGAAAGCGACAAATAAATTTTCGTCCCGAATTCCGTTCATACTCGACCCGGGCAAGAAAATTCCGAAAAAAATAGCAAAAAAATTCAAAAAATTAATGAACCTCTTTCCGGCATTAATTTTAGCCAAAAACGGGATGAGATAGGCCGAGAAAGCGAGAAAAATCTTTTAGCCCAGAATTCCGTTCGTACTCGGCCTGGGGAAGAAAATTCCAAAAAAAATAGCAAAAAAATTTAAAAACCTTTTTCTGGCATTATTTTTCGCCAAAACGGGATGAGATAGGCCGGGAAAGCGAGAAAAATCTTCTAGTGGAGAATTCCGTTCGTACTCGGCCTGGGGAAGAAAACTCCAAGAAAAATAGCAAAAAAAATTATAAAATTAAAAAACCTTATTTCTGGCATTACTTTTGGCCAAAACGGGATGAGATAGGCCGAAAAGGAGAGAAAAAAATTTTAGTCCCGAATTCCTTAACACTCGACCCGAGCTAGAAAATTCCAAAAAAAATAGGAAAAAAATTCAAAAAATTTAAAAAGTAAATTCCGGGATTATATCTATCCAAAACGAGTTGAGAGAAGCCATGAGAGAGAAAAAAGAATTTTAGTCCCAAATTCAGTTCATGCTCAACCAAGGCAAGAAAATTCCGAAAAAAATTCAAAAAACTAACAAACCTCTTTCCGGCGTTAATTTTAGCCAAAACGGGATGACATAGGCCGAAAAAGCGAGGAAAATATTTTAGTCCAGAATTCCGTTCATACTCGGCCCGGGGAAGAAAATTCCGAAAAAAATAGCAAAAAAATTCAAAAAATTAAAAAAACCACTTTTCTGCCTTACTTTTAGCTAAAACGGGATGAGGTAGGCCGAGAAAGTGAGAAAAAACTTTTTGTCCCAAATTCCGTTCACACTCGACCCGAGCTAGAAAATTCCAAAAAAAATAGCAAAAAAGTTCAAAAATTTTAAAAAGTTAATTTCGGCATTATATCTATCCAAAACGATTTGAGAGAGGCCGAGAAAGAGAAAAAAAAATTTTAGTCCCGAATTTCGTTCATACTCAAACAGCGCAAGAAAATTCCAAAAAAAAAAAAGCAAAAAAATTCAAAAAAATTTACAAACCTCTTTCCGGCATTAATTTTAGCCAAAATGGGATGAGATAGGCCGAGAAATCGAGAAAAATTTTTACTCCAGAATTCCGTTCATACTCGGCCTGGGGTAGAAAATTCCTAAAAAAACTGCAAAAAAATTCAAAAACCACTTTCTGGCATTACTTATACCTAAAACGGGATGAGATAGGCCGAGAAAGTAAGAAAAAACTTTTAGTCCCAAATTTCGTTCATACACAACCCGGGCAATAAAATTCCGAGAAAAATAGAAAAAAAATTAAAAAATCTCTTTCCGGCATTAATTTTAGCCAAATCGGGATGAGATAGGCCGAGAAAGCGACAAATAAATTTTCGTCCCGAATTCCGTTCATACTCGACCCGGGCAAGAAAATTCCGAAAAAAATAGCAAAAAAATTCAAAAAATTAATGAACCTCTTTCCGGCATTAATTTTAGCCAAAACGGGATGAGATAGGCCGAGAAAGCGAGAAAAATCTTTTAGCCCAGAATTCCGTTCGTACTCGGCCCGGGGAAGAAAATTCCAAAAAAAATAGCAAAAAAATTCAAAAACCTTTTTCTGGCATTATTTTTCGCCAAAACGGGATGGGATTGGCCAAAAATGAGAGAAAAAACTTTTAGTCCCGAATTCTGTTCACACCCATCCCGAGCTAGAAAATTCCAAAAAAAAAATAGGAAAAAAATTACAAAAATTTAAAAAGTTGACTCCGGGATTATTTCTATCCAAAACAGGTTGACAGTGGCCGAGAAAGAAAAAAAAAATTTAGTCCCGAATTCCGTTCATACCGGACCCGGGCAAGAAAATTCCGAAAAGAAAAAAGCAAAAAAATTCAAAAAACTGATAAACCTCTTTCCGGCACTAATTTTAGCCAAAACGGGATGAGATTGGGTGAGAGAGCTAGAAAAATCTTTTAGTCCAGAATTTCGTTCATTCTCAGCTCGGGGAAGAAAATTCCTGAAAAAATAGCAAAAAAATTCAAAAACCACTTTCCGGCATTACTTTTAGGTAAAACGGGATGAGATACGCCGAGAAAGTGAGAAAAAACTTTTAGTCCCACATTCCGTTCATACACGACCCGGGCAATAAAATCCGAGAAAAATAGAAAAAAAAAACTAAAAAATTAAAAAACCTCTTTCCGGCATTATTTTTAGCCAAAACGGGATGAGATAGGCCGGGAAAGCGAGAAAAATCTTCTAGTGGAGAATTCCGTTCGTACTCGGCCTGGGGAAGAAAACTCCGAGAAAAATAGCAAAAAAAATTATAAAATTAAAAAACCTTATTTCTGGCATTACTTTTGGCCAAAACGGGATGAGATAGGCCGAAAAGGAGAGAAAAAAATTTTAGTCCCGAATTCCTTAACACTCGACCCGAGCTAGAAAATTCCAAAAAAAAATAGGAAAAAAATTCAAAAAATTTAAAAAGTAAATTCCGGCATTATATCTATCCAAAACGAGTTGAGAGAAGCCAAGAGAGAGAAAAAAGAATGTTAGTCCCAAATTCAGTTCATGCTTAACCAAGGCAAGAAAATTCCGAAAAAAATTCAAAAAACTAACAAACCTCTTTCCGGCGTTTAATATTTAGCCAAAAGGGATGACATAGGCCGGAAAAAAAGCGAGGAAAAAATATTTTTAGTCCAGAATTCCGTTCATATTCGCCCGGAAAGGAGAGAGGTTCCGAAAAAAAAAAAATAAAAAAATAGCCAAAAAAATTTCAAAATTAAAAAAACCACCTTTTTCTGCATTTACTTTTTACTTAAACGGGATGGGTTAGGCCGAGAAATAGAAAGTGGAAAAAACCTTTAGTCCCAAATTCCGTTCACACTCGACCGAGCTAGAAATTCCAAAAAAAATAACAAAAGTTCAAAATTTTTTAAAAAGTTAATTTCGGGCATTTATATCTATTCCCAAAACGATTTGGAGAGAGGCCGAGAAGAGGAAAGGAGCAAAAAAATTTTAGTCCCGAATTTCGTTCATACTCAAACAGCGCAAGAAAATTCCAAAAAGAAAAAAGCAAAAAAATTCAAAAAAATTTACAAACCTCTTTCCGGCATTAATTTTAGCCAAAATGGGATGAGATAGGCCGAGAAATCGAGAAAAATTTTTACTCCAGAATTCCGTTCATACTCGGCCTGGGGTAGAAAATTCCTAAAAAAACTGCAAAAAAATTCAAAAACCACTTTCCGGCATTACTTATAGCTTAAACGGGATGAGATAGGCCGAGAAAGTGAGAAAAAACTTTTAGTCCCAAATTCCGTTCATGCACAACCCGGGCAATAAAATTCCGAGAAAAATAGAAAAAAAATTAAAAAATCTCTTTCCGGCATTAATTTTAGCCAAATCGGGATGAGATAGGCCGAGAAAGCGACAAATAAATTTTCGTCCCGAATTCCGTTCATACTCGACCCGGGTAAGAAAATTCCGAAAAAAATAGCAAAAAAATTCAAAAAATTAATGAACCTCTTTCCGGCATTAATTTTAGCCAAAACGGGATGAGATAGGCCGAGAAAGCGAGAAAAATCTTTTAGCCCAAAATTCCGTTCGTACTCGGCCTGGGGAAGAAAATTCCAAAAAAAATAGCAAAAAAATTCAAAAACCTTTTTCTGGCATTATTTTTCGCCAAAACGGGATGGGATTGGCCAAAAATGAGAGAAAAAACTTTTAGTCCCGAATTCTGTTCACTCCCATCCCGAGCTAGAAAATTCCAAAAAAAATAGGAAAAAAATTACAAAAATTTAAAAAGTTGACTCCGGGATTATTTCTATCCAAAACTGGTTGACAGTGGCCGAGAAAGAAGAAAAAAAAATTTAGTCCCGAATTCCGTTCATACCGGACCCGGGCAAGAAAATTCCGAAAAAAAAAAAGCAAAAAAATTCAAAAAACTGATAAACCTCTTTCCGGCACTAATTTTAGCCAAAACGGGATGAGATTGGGTGAGAAAGCTAGAAAAATCTTTTAGTCCAGAATTTCGTTCATTCTCAGCTCGGGGAAGAAAATTCCTAAAAAAATAGCAAAAAAATTCAAAAACCACTTTCCGGCATTACTTTTAGGTAAAATGGGATGAGATACGCCGAGAAAGTGAGAAAAAACTTTTAGTCGACACGACCCGGGCAATAAAATCCGAGAAAAATAGAAAAAAAAACTAAAAAATTAAAAAACCTCTTTCCGGCATTATTTTTAGCCAAAACGGGATGAGATAGGCCGGGAAAGCGAGAAAAATCTTCTAGTGGAGAATTCCGTTCGTACTCGGCCTGGGGAAGAAAACTCCGAAAAAAATAGCAAAAAAAATTATAAAATTAAAAAACCTATTTCTGGCATTACTTTTGGGCAAAACGGGATGAGATAGGACGAAAAGGAGAGAAAAAAATTTTAGTCCCGAATTCCTTAACACTCGACCCGAGCTAGAAAATTCCAAAAAAAATAGGAAAAAAATTCAAAAAATTTAAAAAGTAAATTCCGGCATTATATCAATCCAAAACGAGTAGAGAGAAGCCAAGAGAGAGAAAAAAGAATTTTAGTCCCAAATTCAGTTCGTGCTTAACCAACGCAAGAAAATTCCGAAAAAAATTCAAAAAACTAACAAACCTCTTTCCGGCGTTAATTTTAGCCAAAACGGGATGACATAGGCCGAAAAAGCGAGGAAAATATTTTAGTCCAGAATTCCGTTCATACTCGGCCCGGGGAAGAAAATTCCGAAAAAAATAGAAAAAAAATTCAAAAAATTAAAAAAACCACTTTTCTGCATTACTTTTAGCTAAAACGGGATGAGGTAGGCCGAGAAAGTGAGAAAAAACTTTTAGTCCCAAATTCCGTTCACACTCGACCCGAGCTAGAAAATTCCAAAAAAAATAGCAAAAAAGTACAAAAATTTTAAAAAGTTAATTTCGGCATTATATCTATCCAAAACGATTTGAGAGAGGCCGAGAATGGGAAAAAAAAAATTTAGTCCCGAATTTCGTTCATACTCAAACAGCGCAAGAAAATTCCAAAAAAAAAAAAGCAAAAAAATTCAAAAAAATTTACAAACCTCTTTCCGGTATTAATTTTAGCCAAAATGGGATGAGATAGGCCGAGAAATCGAGAAAAATTTTTACTCCAGAATTCCGTTCATACTCGGCCTGGGGTAGAAAATTCCTAAAAAAACTGCAAAAAAATTCAAAAACCACTTTCCGGCATTACTTATAGCTAAAACGGGATGAGATAGGCCGAGAAAGTGAGAAAAAACTTTTAGTCCCAAATTCCGTTCATACACAACCCGGGCAATAAAATTCCGAGAAAAATAGAAAAAAAATTAAAAAATCTCTTTCCGGCATTAATTTTAGCCAAATCGGGATGAGATAGGCCGAGAAAGCGACAAATAAATTTTCGTCCCGAATTCCGTTCATACTCGACCCGGGCAAGAAAATTCCGAAAAAAATAGCAAAAAAATTCAAAAAATTAATGAACCTCTTTCCGGCATTAATTTTAGCCAAAACGGGATGAGATGGCCGAGAAAGCGAGAAAAATCTTTTAGCCCAGAATTCCGTTCGTACTCGGCCTGGGGAAGAAAATTCCAAAAAAAATAGCAAAAAAATTCAAAAACCATTTTCTGGCATTATTTTTCGCCAAAACGGGATGGGATTGGCCAAAAATGAGAGAAAAAACTTTTAGTCCCGAATTCTGTTCACACCCATCCCGAGCTAGAAAATTCCAAAAAAAATAGGAAAAAAATTACAAAAATTTAAAAAGTTGACTCCGGGATTATTTCTATCCAAAACTGGTTGACAGTGGCCAAGAAAGAAAAAAAAAATTTAGTCCCGAATTCCGTTCATACCGGACCCGGGCAAGAAAATTCCGAAAAAAAAAAAGCAAAAAAATTCAAAAAACTAATAAACCTCTTTCCGGCACTAATTTTAGCCAAAACGGGATGAGATTGGGTGAGAAAGCTAGAAAAATCTTTTAGTCCAGAATTTCGTTCATTCTCAGCTCGGGGAAGAAAATTCCTAAAAAAATAGCAAAAAAATTCAAAAACCACTTTCCGGCATTACTTTTAGGTAAAACGGGATGAGATACACCGAGAAAGTGAGAAAAAACTTTTAGTCCCACATTCCTTTCATACACGACCCGGGCAATAAAATCCGAAAAAAATAGAAAAAAAAAACTGAAAAATTAAAAAACCTATTTCTGGCATTACTTTTGGCCAAAACGGGATGAGATAGGACGAAAAGGAGAGAAAAAAATTTTAGTCCCGAATTCCTTAACACTCGACCTGAGCTAGAAAATTCCAAAAAAAATAGGAAAAAAATTCAAAAAATTTAAAAAGTAAATTCCGGCATTATATCTATCCAAAACGAGTTGAGAGAAGCCAAGAGAGAGAAAAAAGAATTTTAGTCCCAAATTCAGTTCGTGCTTAACCAAGGCAAGAAAATTCCGAAAAAAATTCAAAAAACTAACAAACCTCTTTCCGGCGTTAATTTTAGCCAAAACGGGATGACATAGGCCGAAAAAGCGAGGAAAATATTTTAGTCCAGAATTCCGTTCATACTCGGCCTGGGGAAGAAAATTCCGAAAAAAATAGCAAAAAAATTAAAAAAATTAAAAAAACCACTTTTCTGCATTACTTTTAGCTAAAACGGGATGAGGTAGGCCGAGAAAGTGAGAAAAAACTTTTAGTCCCAAATTCCGTTCACACTCGACCCGAGCTAGAAAATTCCAAAAAAAATAGCAAAAAAGTTCAAAAAATTAATGAACCTCTTTCCGGCATTAATTTTAGCCAAATCGGGATGAGATAGGCCGAGAAAGCGACAAATAAATTTTCGTCCCGAATTCCGTTCATACTCGACCCGGGCAAGAAAATTCCGAAAAAAATAGCAAAAAAATTCAAAAAATTAATAAACCTCTTTCCGGCATTAATTTTAGCCAAAACAGGATGAGATAGGCCGAGAAAGCGAGAAAAATCTTTTAGCCCAGAATTCCGTTCGTACTCGGCCTGGGGAAGAAAATTCCAAAAAAAATAGCAAAAAAATTCAAAAACCTTATTCTGGATTTATTTTTCGCCAAAACGGGATGGGATTGGCCAAAAATGAGAGGAAAAACTTTTAGTCCCGAATTCTGTTCACTCCCATCCCGGGCTAGAAAATTCCAAAAAAAATAGGAAAAAAATTACAAAAATTTAAAAAGTTGACTCCGGGATTATTTCTATCCAAAACAGGTTGACAGTGGCCGAGAAAGAAAAAAAAAAATTTAGTCCCGAATTCGGTTCATACAGGACCCGGGCAAGAAAATTCCGAAAAAAAAAAAGCAAAAAAATTCAAAAAACTGATAAACCTCTTTCCGGCACTAATTTTAGCCAAAACG